>NC_140580.1:532294705-532377206 GCF_964204655.1 Triturus cristatus | reverse complement strand
TTGCTGTGTAAGCTGCTAAAATCGTTATCAGGTCTAGTACCTCTCGTAGCGCGCAGGTGCGTAACCATGAGTCCGTCGACTCCACCGGCTCAAGGGAGCCTGAATATAAAGTTAAACCAGATTGGTCGCACACTGCTACACCTACCAGGCGTGTTCCCCCAATGAAAATGGTCCCTGAAGGTCAGCGTCGGCGGATACACCTATGCTCGAGTGTGAATGCAAGTATGCGTGGCGTGTGCCATCCCTGGACACGTGTTTCGAGGTAGTTGCCTCTCGTCAGCAGGGAGTAGGAAAATGTGTGGGGTTGCTGTGTAAGCTGCTAAAATCGTTATCAGGTCTAGTACCTCTCGTAGCGCGCAGGTGCGTAACCATGAGTCCGTCGACTCCACCGGCTCAAGGGAGCCTGAATATAAAGTTAAACCAGATTGGTCGCACACTGCTACACCTACCAGGCGTGTTCCCCCAATGAAAATGGTCCCTGAAGGTCAGCGTCGGCGGATACACCTATGCTCGAGTGTGAATGCAAGTATGCGTGGCGTGTGCCATCCCTGGACACGTGTTTCGAGGTAGTTGCCTCTCGTCAGCAGGGAGTAGGAAAATGTGTGGGGTTGCTGTGTAAGCTGCTAAAATCGTTATCAGGTCTAGTACCTCTCGTAGCGCGCAGGTGCGTAACCATGAGTCCGTCGACTCCACCGGCTCAAGGGAGCCTGAATATAAAGTTAAACCAGATTGGTCGCACACTGCTACACCTACCAGGCGTGTTCCCCCAATGAAAATGGTCCCTGAAGGTCAGCGTCGGCGGATACACCTATGCTCGAGTGTGAATGCAAGTATGCGTGGCGTGTGCCATCCCTGGACACGTGTTTCGAGGTAGTTGCCTCTCGTCAGCAGGGAGTAGGAAAATGTGTGGGGTTGCTGTGTAAGCTGCTAAAATCGTTATCAGGTCTAGTACCTCTCGTAGCGCGCAGGTGCGTAACCATGAGTCCGTCGACTCCACCGGCTCAAGGGAGCCTGAATATAAAGTTAAACCAGATTGGTCGCACACTGCTACACCTACCAGGCGTGTTCCCCCAATGAAAATGGTCCCTGAAGGTCAGCGTCGGCGGATACACCTATGCTCGAGTGTGAATGCAAGTATGCGTGGCGTGTGCCATCCCTGGACACGTGTTTCGAGGTAGTTGCCTCTCGTCAGCAGGGAGTAGGAAAATGTGTGGGGTTGCTGTGTAAGCTGCTAAAATCGTTATCAGGTCTAGTACCTCTCGTAGCGCGCAGGTGCGTAACCATGAGTCCGTCGACTCCACCGGCTCAAGGGAGCCTGAATATAAAGTTAAACCAGATTGGTCGCACACTGCTACACCTACCAGGCGTGTTCCCCCAATGAAAATGGTCCCTGAAGGTCAGCGTCGGCGGATACACCTATGCTCGAGTGTGAATGCAAGTATGCGTGGCGTGTGCCATCCCTGGACACGTGTTTCGAGGTAGTTGCCTCTCGTCAGCAGGGAGTAGGAAAATGTGTGGGGTTGCTGTGTAAGCTGCTAAAATCGTTATCAGGTCTAGTACCTCTCGTAGCGCGCAGGTGCGTAACCATGAGTCCGTCGACTCCACCGGCTCAAGGGAGCCTGAATATAAAGTTAAACCAGATTGGTCGCACACTGCTACACCTACCAGGCGTGTTCCCCCAATGAAAATGGTCCCTGAAGGTCAGCGTCGGCGGATACACCTATGCTCGAGTGTGAATGCAAGTATGCGTGGCGTGTGCCATCCCTGGACACGTGTTTCGAGGTAGTTGCCTCTCGTCAGCAGGGAGTAGGAAAATGTGTGGGGTTGCTGTGTAAGCTGCTAAAATCGTTATCAGGTCTAGTACCTCTCGTAGCGCGCAGGTGCGTAACCATGAGTCCGTCGACTCCACCGGCTCAAGGGAGCCTGAATATAAAGTTAAACCAGATTGGTCGCACACTGCTACACCTACCAGGCGTGTTCCCCCAATGAAAATGGTCCCTGAAGGTCAGCGTCGGCGGATACACCTATGCTCGAGTGTGAATGCAAGTATGCGTGGCGTGTGCCATCCCTGGACACGTGTTTCGAGGTAGTTGCCTCTCGTCAGCAGGGAGTAGGAAAATGTGTGGGGTTGCTGTGTAAGCTGCTAAAATCGTTATCAGGTCTAGTACCTCTCGTAGCGCGCAGGTGCGTAACCATGAGTCCGTCGACTCCACCGGCTCAAGGGAGCCTGAATATAAAGTTAAACCAGATTGGTCGCACACTGCTACACCTACCAGGCGTGTTCCCCCAATGAAAATGGTCCCTGAAGGTCAGCGTCGGCGGATACACCTATGCTCGAGTGTGAATGCAAGTATGCGTGGCGTGTGCCATCCCTGGACACGTGTTTCGAGGTAGTTGCCTCTCGTCAGCAGGGAGTAGGAAAATGTGTGGGGTTGCTGTGTAAGCTGCTAAAATCGTTATCAGGTCTAGTACCTCTCGTAGCGCGCAGGTGCGTAACCATGAGTCCGTCGACTCCACCGGCTCAAGGGAGCCTGAATATAAAGTTAAACCAGATTGGTCGCACACTGCTACACCTACCAGGCGTGTTCCCCCAATGAAAATGGTCCCTGAAGGTCAGCGTCGGCGGATACACCTATGCTCGAGTGTGAATGCAAGTATGCGTGGCGTGTGCCATCCCTGGACACGTGTTTCGAGGTAGTTGCCTCTCGTCAGCAGGGAGTAGGAAAATGTGTGGGGTTGCTGTGTAAGCTGCTAAAATCGTTATCAGGTCTAGTACCTCTCGTAGCGCGCAGGTGCGTAACCATGAGTCCGTCGACTCCACCGGCTCAAGGGAGCCTGAATATAAAGTTAAACCAGATTGGTCGCACACTGCTACACCTACCAGGCGTGTTCCCCCAATGAAAATGGTCCCTGAAGGTCAGCGTCGGCGGATACACCTATGCTCGAGTGTGAATGCAAGTATGCGTGGCGTGTGCCATCCCTGGACACGTGTTTCGAGGTAGTTGCCTCTCGTCAGCAGGGAGTAGGAAAATGTGTGGGGTTGCTGTGTAAGCTGCTAAAATCGTTATCAGGTCTAGTACCTCTCGTAGCGCGCAGGTGCGTAACCATGAGTCCGTCGACTCCACCGGCTCAAGGGAGCCTGAATATAAAGTTAAACCAGATTGGTCGCACACTGCTACACCTACCAGGCGTGTTCCCCAATGAAAATGGTCCCTGAAGGTCAGCGTCGGCGGATACACCTATGCTCGAGTGTGAATGCAAGTATGCGTGGCGTGTGCCATCCCTGGACACGTGTTTCGAGGTAGTTGCCTCTCGTCAGCAGGGAGTAGGAAAATGTGTGGGGTTGCTGTGTAAGCTGCTAAAATCGTTATCAGGTCTAGTACCTCTCGTAGCGCGCAGGTGCGTAACCATGAGTCCGTCGACTCCACCGGCTCAAGGGAGCCTGAATATAAAGTTAAACCAGATTGGTCGCACACTGCTACACCTACCAGGCGTGTTCCCCCAATGAAAATGGTCCCTGAAGGTCAGCGTCGGCGGATACACCTATGCTCGAGTGTGAATGCAAGTATGCGTGGCGTGTGCCATCCCTGGACACGTGTTTCGAGGTAGTTGCCTCTCGTCAGCAGGGAGTAGGAAAATGTGTGGGGTTGCTGTGTAAGCTGCTAAAATCGTTATCAGGTCTAGTACCTCTCGTAGCGCGCAGGTGCGTAACCATGAGTCCGTCGACTCCACCGGCTCAAGGGAGCCTGAATATAAAGTTAAACCAGATTGGTCGCACACTGCTACACCTACCAGGCGTGTTCCCCCAATGAAAATGGTCCCTGAAGGTCAGCGTCGGCGGATACACCTATGCTCGAGTGTGAATGCAAGTATGCGTGGCGTGTGCCATCCCTGGACACGTGTTTCGAGGTAGTTGCCTCTCGTCAGCAGGGAGTAGGAAAATGTGTGGGGTTGCTGTGTAAGCTGCTAAAATCGTTATCAGGTCTAGTACCTCTCGTAGCGCGCAGGTGCGTAACCATGAGTCCGTCGACTCCACCGGCTCAAGGGAGCCTGAATATAAAGTTAAACCAGATTGGTCGCACACTGCTACACCTACCAGGCGTGTTCCCCCAATGAAAATGGTCCCTGAAGGTCAGCGTCGGCGGATACACCTATGCTCGAGTGTGAATGCAAGTATGCGTGGCGTGTGCCATCCCTGGACACGTGTTTCGAGGTAGTTGCCTCTCGTCAGCAGGGAGTAGGAAAATGTGTGGGTTGCTGTGTAAGCTGCTAAAATCGTTATCAGGTCTAGTACCTCTCGTAGCGCGCAGGTGCGTAACCATGAGTCCGTCGACTCCACCGGCTCAAGGGAGCCTGAATATAAAGTTAAACCAGATTGGTCGCACACTGCTACACCTACCAGGCGTGTTCCCCCAATGAAAATGGTCCCTGAAGGTCAGCGTCGGCGGATACACCTATGCTCGAGTGTGAATGCAAGTATGCGTGGCGTGTGCCATCCCTGGACACGTGTTTCGAGGTAGTTGCCTCTCGTCAGCAGGGAGTAGGAAAATGTGTGGGTTGCTGTGTAAGCTGCTAAAATCGTTATCAGGTCTAGTACCTCTCGTAGCGCGCAGGTGCGTAACCATGAGTCCGTCGACTCCACCGGCTCAAGGGAGCCTGAATATAAAGTTAAACCAGATTGGTCGCACACTGCTACACCTACCAGGCGTGTTCCCCCAATGAAAATGGTCCCTGAAGGTCAGCGTCGGCGGATACACCTATGCTCGAGTGTGAATGCAAGTATGCGTGGCGTGTGCCATCCCTGGACACGTGTTTCGAGGTAGTTGCCTCTCGTCAGCAGGGAGTAGGAAAATGTGTGGGGTTGCTGTGTAAGCTGCTAAAATCGTTATCAGGTCTAGTACCTCTCGTAGCGCGCAGGTGCGTAACCATGAGTCCGTCGACTCCACCGGCTCAAGGGAGCCTGAATATAAAGTTAAACCAGATTGGTCGCACACTGCTACACCTACCAGGCGTGTTCCCCCAATGAAAATGGTCCCTGAAGGTCAGCGTCGGCGGATACACCTATGCTCGAGTGTGAATGCAAGTATGCGTGGCGTGTGCCATCCCTGGACACGTGTTTCGAGGTAGTTGCCTCTCGTCAGCAGGGAGTAGGAAAATGTGTGGGGTTGCTGTGTAAGCTGCTAAAATCGTTATCAGGTCTAGTACCTCTCGTAGCGCGCAGGTGCGTAACCATGAGTCCGTCGACTCCACCGGCTCAAGGGAGCCTGAATATAAAGTTAAACCAGATTGGTCGCACACTGCTACACCTACCAGGCGTGTTCCCCCAATGAAAATGGTCCCTGAAGGTCAGCGTCGGCGGATACACCTATGCTCGAGTGTGAATGCAAGTATGCGTGGCGTGTGCCATCCCTGGACACGTGTTTCGAGGTAGTTGCCTCTCGTCAGCAGGGAGTAGGAAAATGTGTGGGGTTGCTGTGTAAGCTGCTAAAATCGTTATCAGGTCTAGTACCTCTCGTAGCGCGCAGGTGCGTAACCATGAGTCCGTCGACTCCACCGGCTCAAGGGAGCCTGAATATAAAGTTAAACCAGATTGGTCGCACACTGCTACACCTACCAGGCGTGTTCCCCCAATGAAAATGGTCCCTGAAGGTCAGCGTCGGCGGATACACCTATGCTCGAGTGTGAATGCAAGTATGCGTGGCGTGTGCCATCCCTGGACACGTGTTTCGAGGTAGTTGCCTCTCGTCAGCAGGGAGTAGGAAAATGTGTGGGGTTGCTGTGTAAGCTGCTAAAATCGTTATCAGGTCTAGTACCTCTCGTAGCGCGCAGGTGCGTAACCATGAGTCCGTCGACTCCACCGGCTCAAGGGAGCCTGAATATAAAGTTAAACCAGATTGGTCGCACACTGCTACACCTACCAGGCGTGTTCCCCCAATGAAAATGGTCCCTGAAGGTCAGCGTCGGCGGATACACCTATGCTCGAGTGTGAATGCAAGTATGCGTGGCGTGTGCCATCCCTGGACACGTGTTTCGAGGTAGTTGCCTCTCGTCAGCAGGGAGTAGGAAAATGTGTGGGGTTGCTGTGTAAGCTGCTAAAATCGTTATCAGGTCTAGTACCTCTCGTAGCGCGCAGGTGCGTAACCATGAGTCCGTCGACTCCACCGGCTCAAGGGAGCCTGAATATAAAGTTAAACCAGATTGGTCGCACACTGCTACACCTACCAGGCGTGTTCCCCCAATGAAAATGGTCCCTGAAGGTCAGCGTCGGCGGATACACCTATGCTCGAGTGTGAATGCAAGTATGCGTGGCGTGTGCCATCCCTGGACACGTGTTTCGAGGTAGTTGCCTCTCGTCAGCAGGGAGTAGGAAAATGTGTGGGGTTGCTGTGTAAGCTGCTAAAATCGTTATCAGGTCTAGTACCTCTCGTAGCGCGCAGGTGCGTAACCATGAGTCCGTCGACTCCACCGGCTCAAGGGAGCCTGAATATAAAGTTAAACCAGATTGGTCGCACACTGCTACACCTACCAGGCGTGTTCCCCCAATGAAAATGGTCCCTGAAGGTCAGCGTCGGCGGATACACCTATGCTCGAGTGTGAATGCAAGTATGCGTGGCGTGTGCCATCCCTGGACACGTGTTTCGAGGTAGTTGCCTCTCGTCAGCAGGGAGTAGGAAAATGTGTGGGGTTGCTGTGTAAGCTGCTAAAATCGTTATCAGGTCTAGTACCTCTCGTAGCGCGCAGGTGCGTAACCATGAGTCCGTCGACTCCACCGGCTCAAGGGAGCCTGAATATAAAGTTAAACCAGATTGGTCGCACACTGCTACACCTACCAGGCGTGTTCCCCCAATGAAAATGGTCCCTGAAGGTCAGCGTCGGCGGATACACCTATGCTCGAGTGTGAATGCAAGTATGCGTGGCGTGTGCCATCCCTGGACACGTGTTTCGAGGTAGTTGCCTCTCGTCAGCAGGGAGTAGGAAAATGTGTGGGGTTGCTGTGTAAGCTGCTAAAATCGTTATCAGGTCTAGTACCTCTCGTAGCGCGCAGGTGCGTAACCATGAGTCCGTCGACTCCACCGGCTCAAGGGAGCCTGAATATAAAGTTAAACCAGATTGGTCGCACACTGCTACACCTACCAGGCGTGTTCCCCCAATGAAAATGGTCCCTGAAGGTCAGCGTCGGCGGATACACCTATGCTCGAGTGTGAATGCAAGTATGCGTGGCGTGTGCCATCCCTGGACACGTGTTTCGAGGTAGTTGCCTCTCGTCAGCAGGGAGTAGGAAAATGTGTGGGGTTGCTGTGTAAGCTGCTAAAATCGTTATCAGGTCTAGTACCTCTCGTAGCGCGCAGGTGCGTAACCATGAGTCCGTCGACTCCACCGGCTCAAGGGAGCCTGAATATAAAGTTAAACCAGATTGGTCGCACACTGCTACACCTACCAGGCGTGTTCCCCCAATGAAAATGGTCCCTGAAGGTCAGCGTCGGCGGATACACCTATGCTCGAGTGTGAATGCAAGTATGCGTGGCGTGTGCCATCCCTGGACACGTGTTTCGAGGTAGTTGCCTCTCGTCAGCAGGGAGTAGGAAAATGTGTGGGGTTGCTGTGTAAGCTGCTAAAATCGTTATCAGGTCTAGTACCTCTCGTAGCGCGCAGGTGCGTAACCATGAGTCCGTCGACTCCACCGGCTCAAGGGAGCCTGAATATAAAGTTAAACCAGATTGGTCGCACACTGCTACACCTACCAGGCGTGTTCCCCCAATGAAAATGGTCCCTGAAGGTCAGCGTCGGCAGATACACCTATGCTCGAGTGTGAATGCAAGTATGCGTGGCGTGTGCCATCCCTGGACACGTGTTTCGAGGTAGTTGCCTCTCGTCAGCAGGGAGTAGGAAAATGTGTAGGGTTGCTGTGTAAGCTGCTAAAATCGTTATCAGGTCTAGTACCTCTCGTAGCGCGCAGGTGCGTAACCATGAGTCCGTCGACTCCACCGGCTCAAGGGAGCCTGAATATAAAGTTAAACCAGATTGGTCGCACACTGCTACACCTACCAGGCGTGTTCCCCCAATGAAAATGGTCCCTGAAGGTCAGCGTCGGCGGATACACCTATGCTCGAGTGTGAATGCAAGTATGCGTGGCGTGTGCCATCCCTGGACACGTGTTTCGAGGTAGTTGCCTCTCGTCAGCAGGGAGTAGGAAAATGTGTGGGGTTGCTGTGTAAGCTGCTAAAATCGTTATCAGGTCTAGTACCTCTCGTAGCGCGCAGGTGCGTAACCATGAGTCCGTCGACTCCCCGGCTCAAGGGAGCCTGAATATAAAGTTAAACCAGATTGGTCGCACACTGCTACACCTACCAGGCGTGTTCCCCCAATGAAAATGGTCCCTGAAGGTCAGCGTCGGCGGATACACCTATGCTCGAGTGTGAATGCAAGTATGCGTGGCGTGTGCCATCCCTGGACACGTGTTTCGAGGTAGTTGCCTCTCGTCAGCAGGGAGTAGGAAAATGTGTGGGGTTGCTGTGTAAGCTGCTAAAATCGTTATCAGGTCTAGTACCTCTCGTAGCGTGCAGGTGCGTAACCATGAGTCCGTCGACTCCACCGGCTCAAGGGAGCCTGAATATAAAGTTAAACCAGATTGGTCGCACACTGCTACACCTACCAGGCGTGTTCCCCCAATGAAAATGGTCCCTGAAGGTCAGCGTCGGCGGATACACCTATGCCCGAGTGTGAATGCAAGTATGCGTGGCGTGTGCCATCCCTGGACACGTGTTTCGAGGTAGTTGCCTCTCGTCAGCAGGGAGTAGGAAAATGTGTGGGGTTGCTGTGTAAGCTGCTAAAATCGTTATCAGGTCTAGTACCTCTCGTAGCGCGCAGGTGCGTAACCATGAGTCCGTCGACTCCACCGGCTCAAGGGAGCCTGAATATAAAGTTAAACCAGATTGGTCGCACACTGCTACACCTACCAGGCGTGTTCCCCCAATGAAAATGGTGCCTGAAGGTCAGCGTTGGCGGATACACCTATGCTCGAGTGTGAATGCAAGTATGCGTGGCGTGTGCCATCCCTGGAAAGGTGTTTCGAGGTAGTTGCCTCTCGTCAGCAGGGAGTAGGAAAATGTGTGGGGTTGCTGTGTAAGCTGCTAAAATCGTTATCAGGTCTAGTACCTCTCGTAGCGCGCAGGTGCGTAACCATGAGTCCGTCGACTCCACCGGCTCAAGGGAGCCTGAATATAAAGTTAAACCAGATTGGTCGCACACTGCTACACCTACCAGGCGTGTTCCCCCAATGAAAATGGTCCCTGAAGGTCAGCGTCGGTGGATACACCTATGCTCGAGTGTGAATGCAAGTATGCGTGGCGTGTGCCATCCCTGGACACGTGTTTCGAGGTAGTTGCCTCTCGTCAGCAGGGAGTAGGAAAATGTGTGGGGTTGCTGTGTAAGCTGCTAAAATCGTTATCAGGTCTAGTACCTCTTGTAGCGCGCAGGTGCGTAACCATGAGTCCGTCGACTCCACCGGCTCAAGGGAGCCTGAATATAAAGTTAAACCAGATTGGTCGCACACTGCTACACCTACCAGGCGTGTTCCCCCAATGAAAATGGTCCCTGAAGGTCAGCGTCGGCGGATACACCTATGCTCGAGTGTGAATGCAAGTATGCGTGGCGTGTGCCATCCCTGGACACGTGTTTCGAGGTAGTTGCCTCTCGTCAGCAGGGAGTAGGAAAATGTGTGGGGTTGCTGTGTAAGCTGCTAAAATCGTTATCAGGTCTAGTACCTCTCGTAGCGCGCAGGTGCGTAACCATGAGTCCGTCGACTCCACCGGCTCAAGGGAGCCTGAATATAAAGTTAAACCAGATTGGTCGCACACTGCTACACCTACCAGGCGTGTTCCCCCAATGAAAATGGTCCCTGAAGGTCAGCGTCGGCGGATACACCTATGCTCGAGTGTGAATGCAAGTATGCGTGGCGTGTGCCATCCCTGGACACGTGTTTCGAGGTAGTTGCCTCTCGTCAGCAGGGAGTAGGAAAATGTGTGGGGTTGCTGTGTAAGCTGCTAAAATCGTTATCAGGTCTAGTACCTCTCGTAGCGCGCAGGTGCGTAACCATGAGTCCGTCGACTCCACCGGCTCAAGGGAGCCTGAATATAAAGTTAAACCAGATTGGTCGCACACTGCTACACCTACCAGGCATGTTCCCCCAATGAAAATGGTCCCTGAAGGTCAGCGTCGGCGGATACACCTATGCTCGAGTGTGAATGCAAGTATGCGTGGCGTGTGCCATCCCTGGACACGTGTTTCGAGGTAGTTGCCTCTCGTCAGCAGGGAGTAGGAAAATGTGTGGGGTTGCTGTGTAAGCTGCTAAAATCGTTATCAGGTCTAGTACCTCTCGTAGCGCGCAGGTGCGTAACCATGAGTCCGTCGACTCCACCGGCTCAAGGGAGCCTGAATATAAAGTTAAACCAGATTGGTTGCACACTGCTACACCTACCAGGCGTGTTCCCCCAATGAAAATGGTCCCTGAAGGTCAGCGTCGGCGGATACACCTATGCTCGAGTGTGAATGCAAGTATGCGTGGCGTGTGCCATCCCTGGACACGTATTTCGAGGTAGTTGCCTCTCGTCAGCAGGGAGTAGGAAAATGTGTGGGGTTGCTGTGTAAGCTGCTAAAATCGTTATCAGGTCTAGTACCTCTCGTAGCGCGCAGGTGCGTAACCATGAGTCCGTCGACTCCACCGGCTCAAGGGAGCCTGAATATAAAGTTAAACCAGATTGGTCGCACACTGCTACACCTACCAGGCGTGTTCCCCCAATGAAAATGGTCCCTGAAGGTCAGCGTCGGCGGATACACCTATGCTCGAGTGTGAATGCAAGTATGCGTGGCGTGTGCCATCCCTGGACACGTGTTTCGAGGTAGTTGCCTCTCGTCAGCAGGGAGTAGGAAAATGTGTGGGGTTGCTGTGTAAGCTGCTAAAATCGTTATCAGGTCTAGTACCTCTCGTAGCGCGCAGGTGCGTAACCATGAGTCCGTCGACTCCACCGGCTCAAGGGAGCCTGAATATAAAGTTAAACCAGATTGGTCGCACACTGCTACACCTACCAGGCGTGTTCCCCCAATGAAAATGGTCCCTGAAGGTCAGCGTCGGCGGATACACCTATGCTCGAGTGTGAATGCAAGTATGCGTGGCGTGTGCCATCCCTGGACACGTGTTTCGAGGTAGTTGCCTCTCGTCAGCAGGGAGTAGGAAAATGTGTGGGGTTGCTGTGTAAGCTGCTAAAATCGTTATCAGGTCTAGTACCTCTCGTAGCGCGCAGGTGCGTAACCATGAGTCCGTCGACTCCACCGGCTCAAGGGAGCCTGAATATAAAGTTAAACCAGATTGGTCGCACACTGCTACACCTACCAGGCGTGTTCCCCCAATGAAAATGGTCCCTGAAGGTCAGCGTCGGCGGATACACCTATGCTCGAGTGTGAATGCAAGTATGCGTGGCGTGTGCCATCCCTGGACACGTGTTTCGAGGTAGTTGCCTCTCGTCAGCAGGGAGTAGGAAAATGTGTGGGGTTGCTGTGTAAGCTGCTAAAATCGTTATCAGGTCTAGTACCTCTCGTAGTGCGCAGGTGCGTAACCATGAGTCCGTCGACTCCACCGGCTCAAGGGAGCCTGAATATAAAGTTAAACCAGATTGGTCGCACACTGCTACACCTACCAGGCGTGTTCCCCCAATGAAAATGGTCCCTGAAGGTCAGCGTCGGCGGATACACCTATGCTCGAGTGTGAATGCAAGTATGCGTGGCGTGTGCCATCCCTGGACACGTGTTTCGAGGTAGTTGCCTCTCGTCAGCAGGGAGTAGGAAAATGTGTGGGGTTGCTGTGTAAGCTGCTAAAATCGTTATCAGGTCTAGTACCTCTCGTAGCGCGCAGGTGCGTAACCATGAGTCCGTCGACTCCACCGGCTCAAGGGAGCCTGAATATAAAGTTAAACCAGATTGGTCGCACACTGCTACACCTACCAGGCGTGTTCCCCCAATGAAAATGGTCCCTGAAGGTCAGCGTCGGCGGATACACCTATGCTCGAGTGTGAATGCAAGTATGCGTGGCGTGTGCCATCCCTGGACACGTGTTTCGAGGTAGTTGCCTCTCGTCAGCAGGGAGTAGGAAAATGTGTGGGGTTGCTGTGTAAGCTGCTAAAATCGTTATCAGGTCTAGTACCTCTCGTAGCGCGCAGGTGCGTAACCATGAGTCCGTCGACTCCACCGGCTCAAGGGAGCCTGAATATAAAGTTAAACCAGATTGGTCGCACACTGCTACACCTACCAGGCGTGTTCCCCCAATGAAAATGGTCCCTGAAGGTCAGCGTCGGTGGATACACCTATGCTCGAGTGTGAATGCAAGTATGCGTGGCGTGTGCCATCCCTGGACACGTGTTTCGAGGTAGTTGCCTCTCGTCAGCAGGGAGTAGGAAAATGTGTGGGGTTGCTGTGTAAGCTGCTAAAATCGTTATCAGGTCTAGTACCTCTTGTAGCGCGCAGGTGCGTAACCATGAGTCCGTCAACTCCACCGGCTCAAGGGAGCCTGAATATAAAGTTAAACCAGATTGGTCGCACACTGCTACACCTACCAGGCGTGTTCCCCCAATGAAAATGGTCCCTGAAGGTCAGCGTCGGCGGATACACCTATGCTCGAGTGTGAATGCAAGTATGCGTGGCGTGTGCCATCCCTGGACACGTGTTTCGAGGTAGTTGCCTCTCGTCAGCAGGGAGTAGGAAAATGTGTGGGGTTGCTGTGTAAGCTGCTAAAATCGTTATCAGGTCTAGTACCTCTCGTAGCGCGCAGGTGCGTAACCATGAGTCCGTCGACTCCACCGGCTCAAGGGAGCCTGAATATAAAGTTAAACCAGATTGGTCGCACACTGCTACACCTACCAGGCGTGTTCCCCCAATGAAAATGGTCCCTGAAGGTCAGCGTCGGCGGATACACCTATGCTCGAGTGTGAATGCAAGTATGCGTGGCGTGTGCCATCCCTGGACACGTGTTTCGAGGTAGTTGCCTCTCGTCAGCAGGGAGTAGGAAAATGTGTGGGGTTGCTGTGTAAGCTGCTAAAATCGTTATCAGGTCTAGTACCTCTCGTAGCGCGCAGGTGCGTAACCATGAGTCCGTCGACTCCACCGGCTCAAGGGAGCCTGAATATAAAGTTAAACCAGATTGGTCGCACACTGCTACACCTACCAGGCATGTTCCCCCAATGAAAATGGTCCCTGAAGGTCAGCGTCGGCGGATACACCTATGCTCGAGTGTGAATGCAAGTATGCGTGGCGTGTGCCATCCCTGGACACGTGTTTCGAGGTAGTTGCCTCTCATCAGCAGGGAGTAGGAAAATGTGTGGGGTTGCTGTGTAAGCTGCTAAAATCGTTATCAGGTCTAGTACCTCTCGTAGCGCGCAGGTGCGTAACCATGAGTCCGTCGACTCCACCGGCTCAAGGGAGCCTGAATATAAAGTTAAACCAGATTGGTTGCACACTGCTACACCTACCAGGCGTGTTCCCCCAATGAAAATGGTCCCTGAAGGTCAGCGTCGGCGGATACACCTATGCTCGAGTGTGAATGCAAGTATGCGTGGCGTGTGCCATCCCTGGACACGTATTTCGAGGTAGTTGCCTCTCGTCAGCAGGGAGTAGGAAAATGTGTGGGGTTGCTGTGTAAGCTGCTAAAATCGTTATCAGGTCTAGTACCTCTCGTAGCGCGCAGGTGCGTAACCATGAGTCCGTCGACTCCACCGGCTCAAGGGATCCTGAATATAAAGTTAAACCAGATTGGTCGCACACTGCTACACCTACCAGGCGTGTTCCCCCAATGAAAATGGTCCCTGAAGGTCAGCGTCGGCGGATACACCTATGCTCGAGTGTGAATGCAAGTATGCGTGGCGTGTGCCATCCCTGGACACGTGTTTCGAGGTAGTTGCCTCTCGTCAGCAGGGAGTAGGAAAATGTGTGGGGTTGCTGTGTAAGCTGCTAAAATCGTTATCAGGTCTAGTACCTCTCGTAGCGCGCAGGTGCGTAACCATGAGTCCGTCGACTCCACCGGCTCAAGGGAGCCTGAATATAAAGTTAAACCAGATTGGTCGCACACTGCTACACCTACCAGGCGTGTTCCCCCAATGAAAATGGTCCCTGAAGGTCAGCGTCGGCGGATACACCTATGCTCGAGTGTGAATGCAAGTATGCGTGGCGTGTGCCATCCCTGGACACGTGTTTCGAGGTAGTTGCCTCTCGTCAGCAGGGAGTAGGAAAATGTGTGGGGTTGCTGTGTAAGCTGCTAAAATCGTTATCAGGTCTAGTACCTCTCGTAGCGCGCAGGTGCGTAACCATGAGTCCGTCGACTCCACCGGCTCAAGGGAGCCTGAATATAAAGTTAAACCAGATTGGTCGCACACTGCTACACCTACCAGGCGTGTTCCCCCAATGAAAATGGTCCCTGAAGGTCAGCGTCGGCGGATACACCTATGCTCGAGTGTGAATGCAAGTATGCGTGGCGTGTGCCATCCCTGGACACGTGTTTCGAGGTAGTTGCCTCTCGTCAGCAGGGAGTAGGAAAATGTGTGGGGTTGCTGTGTAAGCTGCTAAAATCGTTATCAGGTCTAGTACCTCTCGTAGCGCGCAGGTGCGTAACCATGAGTCCGTCGACTCCACCGGCTCAAGGGAGCCTGAATATAAAGTTAAACCAGATTGGTCGCACACTGCTACACCTACCAGGCGTGTTCCCCCAATGAAAATGGTCCCTGAAGGTCAGCGTCGGCGGATACACCTATGCTCGAGTGTGAATGCAAGTATGCGTGGCGTGTGCCATCCCTGGACACGTGTTTCGAGGTAGTTGCCTCTCGTCAGCAGGGAGTAGGAAAATGTGAAGGGTTGCTGTGTAAGCTGCTAAAATCGTTATCAGGTCTAGTACCTCTCGTAGCGCGCAGGTGCGTAACCATGAGTCCGTCGACTCCACCGGCTCAAGGGAGCCTGAATATAAAGTTAAACCAGATTGGTCGCACACTGCTACACCTACCAGGCGTGTTCCCCCAATGAAAATGGTCCCTGAAGGTCAGCGTCGGCGGATACACCTATGCTCGAGTGTGAATGCAAGTATGCGTGGCGTGTGCCATCCCTGGACACGTGTTTCGAGGTAGTTGCCTCTCGTCAGCAGGGAGTAGGAAAATGTGTGGGGTTGCTGTGTAAGCTGCTAAAATCGTTATCAGGTCTAGTACCTCTCGTAGCGCGCAGGTGCGTAACCATGAGTCCGTCGACTCCACCGGCTCAAGGGAGCCTGAATATAAAGTTAAACCAGATTGGTCGCACACTGCTACACCTACCAGGCGTGTTCCCCCAATGAAAATGGTCCCTGAAGGTCAGCGTCGGCGGATACACCTATGCTCGAGTGTGAATGCAAGTATGCGTGGCGTGTGCCATCCCTGGACACGTGTTTCGAGGTAGTTGCCTCTCGTCAGCAGGGAG
The DNA here is from genome assembly GCF_964204655.1 of Triturus cristatus. Lineage (NCBI taxonomy): Eukaryota > Metazoa > Chordata > Amphibia > Caudata > Salamandridae > Triturus > Triturus cristatus. The sequence continues at coordinate 532,361,723 of NC_140580.1, read as the reverse complement.
TAGGAAAATGTGTGGGGTTGCTGTGTAAGCTGCTAAAATCGTTATCAGGTCTAGTACCTCTCGTAGCGCGCAGGTGCGTAACCATGAGTCCGTCGACTCCACCGGCTCAAGGGAGCCTGAATATAAAGTTAAACCAGATTGGTCGCACACTGCTACACCTACCAGGCGTGTTCCCCCAATAAAAATGGTCCCTGAAGGTCAGCGTCGGCGGATACACCTATGCTCGAGTGTGAATGCAAGTATGCGTGGCGTGTGCCATCCCTGGACACGTGTTTCGAGGTAGTTGCCTCTCGTCAGCAGGGAGTAGGAAAATGTGTGGGGTTGCTGTGTAAGCTGCTAAAATCGTTATCAGGTCTAGTACCTCTCGTAGCGCGCAGGTGCGTAACCATGAGTCCGTCGACTCCACCGGCTCAAGGGAGCCTGAATATAAAGTTAAACCAGATTGGTCGCACACTGCTACACCTACCAGGCGTGTTCCCCCAATGAAAATGGTCCCTGAAGGTCAGCGTCGGCGGATACACCTATGCTCGAGTGTGAATGCAAGTATGCGTGGCGTGTGCCATCCCTGGACACGTGTTTCGAGGTAGTTGCCTCTCGTCAGCAGGGAGTAGGAAAATGTGTGGGGTTGCTGTGTAAGCTGCTAAAATCGTTATCAGGTCTAGTACCTCTCGTAGCGCGCAGGTGCGTAACCATGAGTCCGTCGACTCCACCGGCTCAAGGGAGCCTGAATATAAAGTTAAACCAGATTGGTCGCACACTGCTACACCTACCAGGCGTGTTCCCCCAATGAAAATGGTCCCTGAAGGTCAGCGTCGGCGGATACACCTATGCTCGAGTGTGAATGCAAGTATGCGTGGCGTGTGCCATCCCTGGACACGTGTTTCGAGGTAGTTGCCTCTCGTCAGCAGGGAGTAGGAAAATGTGTGGGGTTGCTGTGTAAGCTGCTAAAATCGTTATCAGGTCTAGTACCTCTCGTAGCGCGCAGGTGCGTAACCATGAGTCCGTCGACTCCACCGGCTCAAGGGAGCCTGAATATAAAGTTAAACCAGATTGGTCGCACACTGCTACACCTACCAGGCGTGTTCCCCCAATGAAAATGGTCCCTGAAGGTCAGCGTCGGCGGATACACCTATGCTCGAGTGTGAATGCAAGTATGCGTGGCGTGTGCCATCCCTGGACACGTGTTTCGAGGTAGTTGCCTCTCGTCAGCAGGGAGTAGGAAAATGTGTGGGGTTGCTGTGTAAGCTGCTAAAATCGTTATCAGGTCTAGTACCTCTCGTAGCGCGCAGGTGCGTAACCATGAGTCCGTCGACTCCACCGGCTCAAGGGAGCCTGAATATAAAGTTAAACCAGATTGGTCGCACACTGCTACACCTACCAGGCGTGTTCCCCCAATGAAAATGGTCCCTGAAGGTCAGCGTCGGCGGATACACCTATGCTCGAGTGTGAATGCAAGTATGCGTGGCGTGTGCCATCCCTGGACACGTGTTTCGAGGTAGTTGCCTCTCGTCAGCAGGGAGTAGGAAAATGTGTGGGGTTGCTGTGTAAGCTGCTAAAATCGTTATCAGGTCTAGTACCTCTCGTAGCGCGCAGGTGCGTAACCATGAGTCCGTCGACTCCACCGGCTCAAGGGAGCCTGAATATAAAGTTAAACCAGATTGGTCGCACACTGCTACACCTACCAGGCGTGTTCCCCCAATGAAAATGGTCCCTGAAGGTCAGCGTCGGCGGATACACCTATTGTTAGAAAAGGTAGATGGACCGGGAGGGTCGGCCGGGGTCAGGAGGAGAGGTCTCCGGGGAGAGCCGTCTCCAGCGATCGTACAGACAAGTAACTTCCCCCCCACAGACAGATATCACACACGGATAAGGTTCAGTGATCTTTATAGGCACTTATTTAAGGTACGGTAAAATGGTACAAGGAGGTCTGGACTCAGGGGTCCCCTCGAGTAGAGTCTCGTAAGGTAGGGAAGGGGGTAGCGGGACAGTCTATTTACCAATCAGGTAATTCGGATGAGATGGTGATGAGCTCACAATCCTCGAGCTTAGTGGTTAGGTGGTATGGGCCGCGGCAGCGCCAGCAGGTCCCGGTGTGGATGGTCGATACAACGGGCCGCGGCAGCGCCAGCAGGTCCCTGGAAGATGAACGGTCCGCGGCAGCGCCAGCAGGTCCCGGTGAGGATGTCGTTACAACGGGCCGCGGCAGCGCCAGCAGGTCCCAGGAAGATGAAGGTTGCAGAGGGCCGCGGCAGCGCCAGCAGGTCCCGGTGAGGATGGTCGGTACAACGGGCCGCGGCAGCGCCAGCAGGTCCCAGGAAGATGAAGGTTGCAGAGGGCCGCGGCAGCGCCAGCAGGTCCCGGTGAGGATGGTCGGTACAACGGGCCGCGGCAGCGCCAGCAGGTCCCAGGAAGATGAAGGCTGCAGAAGGCCGCGGCAGCGCCAGCAGGCAGGACGATGGTTCACAAGAGCGGGCTACGGCAGCGCCAGTAGACCGTCAGGGTTGAGTTCACTCGGTGTCTCTCGACTCCAGGATACAACTGCCTCCCTGCTCCGGAGCTGCCTTAGTTATAGGGCTGGTGCCCTTTGATGTCCGGACCCTCGCACTTGGAGGTCGGAGGGTCCGGGATGAAGGTGTCCAGACACCCAGCAGGGGGTGGAGCCAGCGCCTGGGGGCTGCTGGAGGCGATCGGCACCTGGCGGGGGAAGAGCTCTTGACGCTTCGTTCTCCCATTGACCTGCCAAGTGGTCCGCTCACCTCCTGGGTGGATGGTGGTGCCGGGATGTCGGGGCCGGCCAGGCCCGGGGTTAGGGTCGAGGTGAGGCCACGCGGCCGCGTGGTGCAGGGCCCAAGATGGCGGCTTGACCTGGCCGGGGAAGCCGGTGGGGCTGGACCCCGTGATGAGTAGGGGTCCGAGGGCAGAGGGTCCGTCGGGAGACGGAGTACAGGGGCTTGTCACGGGGGTATGCCGGGTGGGCCGGAGCTCGGGCCCTGTCGTGCGGGGGGGGGGAGCCAGCCCTCTGTGTGGCCTGTCCAACATGCGTCCCCCCCAGCTGAAGGCGGGGAGAGTCACCCATCTCCTTGGGGACTCTCTTCGTCGAGGCGGAAAAAGCGGGACAGGCCGTCCGCGTTGGCGTGGTCTTGGCCTGGCCGGTGCTCCACAGTGAAGTCCATTCCCTGCAGGGAAATGGACCAGCGCAAGAGTTTTGGGTTCTCCCCCCGCATCTGCATCAGCCATTGCAGGGGTCGATGGTCGGTTTGTACCCGGAAGTGGGTACCGAAGAGATAGGGCCGGAGCTTTTTGAGGGCCCACACTACTGCAAATGCCTCCCTCTCGATTGTGCTCCAACGCTGTTCTCGGGCCAGGAGACGTCGACTGATGAAGGCCACCGGCTGGTCATGACCTTCGGGGTTCAGCTGAGAGAGGACGGCCCCGATGCCGTGGTCGGAGGCGTCGGTCTGTACTACAAATTCCCGACTGTAATCGGGGGCCTGGAGCACCGGGGCGGTGCACAGGGCGGCCTTCAGCTCCTCGAAGGCCGCTTGACAATCAGGAGTCCAGTGGACCCGCTTCGGTTGATTCTTGGATGTGAGTCCCGTGAGGGGCCCCACGATGCTGCCGTAGTCCTTCACGAACCGCCGGTAGTAGCCGGTGAGCCCCAAGAAGGCTCGGACCTCGGTCTGGGTGACGGGGGGCTGCCAGGACTGGATGGCAGCAATCTTAAGTTGTAGTGGGGCCACCAGCCCGCTTCCCACTTGGTGCCCCAGGTAGGTCACAGACCCTTGGCCAATTTGGCACTTGCCGGCTTTAATGGTGAGGCCGGCCCGCTGGAGGGCTTGGAGGACCTCTTGGAGGTGACGGAGGTGGTCGGACCAGTGGCGGCTGTATACAGCGATATCGTCCAGGTAGGCAGCGCTGAATTCTTCGAGCCCTGCCAAGACCTGGTTCACAAGACGTTGGAATGTGGCGGGGGCATTCTTCATGCCAAAGGGCATGACCTTAAATTGATAGTGGCCATCGGGGGTGGAGAAGGCTGACCGTTCCTGAGCCCTGGGTGTGAGGCCGATCTGCCAGTAGCCCGCCGTCAGGTCGAAGATACTAAGGTAGCGGGCGGCCCCCAGCCGGTCGATCAGCTCGTCTGCTCGGGGGATGGGATGAGCGTCGGTCCGGGTGACAGCGTTCAAGCCCCGGTAGTCGACGCAGAATCTCAGTTCAGGGGCGGTGCCGGGGGCAGCGGCCTTGGGAACTAATACAACCGGACTGGCCCAGGGACTGTCCGAGGGCTCGATGACCCCGATCGTGAGCATCTTGGCCACTTCCTCCTGTATGCAGGCCCGTACCCGATCTGGTACGCGGTAGGCCCGGTGCCGGACAGGGGGACTGTCCCCGGTGTCTACGTCGTGCAAACACCAAGGGGTGACCCCGGGGGTGAGTGAGAACAGGGCAGCGAACTGCAGCAGGAGGTCCCGGCAGTCCTGGCGTTGCTCCGAAGTGAGGGCGTCGGAGAGCCGGACCCCATCCACGGAGCCGTCCTTCTCCTGAGTCTTTAAGAGATCCGGGAGGGGCTCGGAGTCTTCTTCTGTACCACTGTCGGTCGCCATCAGGAGGCTTAGTTCGGAGCGCACAAAGTGTGGTTTGAGCCGGTTGGTGTGGAGGACCCGCAGGGGGTTCCGGGGGGACCCCATGTCGATGAGGTAAGTGACGGGGCTTTTACGCTCGACCACTTTGAAGGGCCCCGTCCACTTGTCTTGCAGGGCACATGGTTCGGTGGGGGACATCACCCATACTTGCTGCCCAGGCTCGAACTCAACGGAGGAGGCATTGTGATCATACCACCTTTTCATGTCCTCCTGACTGGCCTCGAGGTTCGCCTTGGCCATCTCCCTGAAGCGCCGGGTCTGGTTTCGTAGGGCCAGGAGGTATTTGAAGACGTCTGGAGGGGTCGTTAGGGGGGCCAACTCCCAGCCCTCCTTCACGAGGCTGAGGGGCCCTCGCACAGGGTGTCCGTATAGGAGTTCAAAGGGGCTAAAGCCGAGGGACTTCTGGGGTACTTCTCGGTAGGCGAAGAGGAGGCACGGGAGCAGTACATCCCACTGGCGACGGAGAGGCTCTTCCAATCCCCCAATCATCCCTTTGAGAGTGCGGTTGAACCGCTCCACTAGTCCGTTTCCTTGGGGGTGATAGGGGGTCGTGAATCTGTATGTGACCCCGCATTGTTGCCAGAGGGACTTCATGTACTTCGATATGAAGTTCGTACCTCGGTCGCTGACGACTTCTCGGGGGAAGCCTACCCGGGAGAAGATCCCCATCAGGGCCCGGCCAACCACTGGAGCGGTCACGGTCCGTAGGGGCACCGCCTCGGGATAGCGGGTGGCGTGGTCCACTAGTACCAAGATGAACCTGTGTCCTTGTGCCGTGCGAGGGTCCAGCGGCCCCACAATGTCTATCCCCACCCTCTCGAACGGGGTGGTGACCACCGGGAAGGGTTGTAGAGGAGCCTTAAGCTTCCGGCCACTCTTCCCGCTTGCTTGGCATGTGGGGCACGATCGGCAGTGGTTCAGGACGTCATTCCTCATTTTTGGCCAGAAAAAGTGGGTCACCAGTCGACTGTACGTTTTATCTTGGCCCAGGTGCCCAGCCAGGGGGACATCGTGGGCTAGGTTGAGTAGAAAGTCTCGGAAGCGGAGCGGTACCACCAGAACTCGACTGGCCCCCAGCTCGGCGATTCTTTGCTCGCTGTAGAGCAGGTCGTTATCCCAGTAGACCCAGTGGGTTCCGGTGGTGTCCCCGGCGGCTTGGGTGCTGGCTTGTTGGCGAAGTCCCTCGAGGGAGGGACAGGTCTTTTGCTCCTGGCGGAACTGTTCTTGGGTGGGCCCCCCTTCTTGCCGCCACTGAGCCAGATCCGGAAGGTCCTGGGGTTGCGCGTTTCCTTCGGGGGCCGGGTCTGGGAGGTCGGCCTCGCCGTTGTCCTCTACGGGGGCAACCGGGGGCGGAGGTGCCGGCCATTCGGTTTCTTCTGATCGGGGGGCGGCCCGGCCGGCCATGGATCGGGTGGTTATGCAGGCCCAGTCCGGGAGGCCCAGCATCCCCAAGTGCTCTCTTCTCTCGACGGTGGCCCACGGGGAACTCTCGAGGTCATTCCCCAGGAGGCAGTCCACGGGGGCATCGTCCCGGACCGTCACTTTCAGTAGGCCGGAGACCCCTCCCCATTCAAACGGGACGCAGGCCATCTTGCACATGCTTTCAGAGTTATCTGCCGAGCGGACGGGGCAGAGAATGTTCGGCAAGATCTGCTCGGGCTTCACCAGGTGACAGCGGACGGCCGTCACGCTGGCGCCGGTGTCGCGCAAGGCCTCAGCTCTCTGTCCATTAATGGTCACCCACTGACCGTATTTCCTGGTGTTGGCGGGTAGGGGAGCCCGCGGAACCATGTCTCTTCCCCCTAAGCATGCCAGGACCATGGCGGCCGGTTCCCACCCTTGCTGGTCCGGCTCACACTCCTCGGGACCCTCCAACGACTGCTCCTCCCCCAGGGCAGCGGCAGCTACCTGGCGGGGTTTGGGCGTTTGGTTCAGCGGGCAGTTCGGATCGTTGGCGTAGTGGCCTAGTCGCTGGCATCTGTGGCACGTGACGTTGGCTCGGTACCCAGGCCGCAACGGGGGGTTGCCCCGGCCGGCCGGCGGCGGGGTGCTGGCCACGGTTGTTGCTGGCAAGGCGTCTCTCCCCCGCCCCTGGCCTCCTCCTCCTCCCCGAGGACGGTGCTGGCCTTGGTTGCTTCTGTTCTGGTCGTGTGGCCCTTTCCGGCCCACTCGGGTGCTCTCCCACCGGTCAGCTTCGGCGGCGAGCTGCCGGGGGTCAGTCAGCTTACTGTCGAGTAGATGCTGCCGGAGCTCGACGAAGCAGTTGTTTGACAGGTGTTCCCATACCATGAGGTTGAAGAGCTGTTCGTAGGTGGTGACCTGATTTCCCTTGATCCAACCCTCGAAGGCCCGGCTGAAATAGTTCACGTATTCCACCCAAGTGGTACCTGGGATCCGGGTGCAATCCCTGAACCTCTGGCGGTACATCTCGGGCGTGAGGCCGTAGCGGGTGAGGAGGGCAGCCTTCATGTGGTCGTAGGACGACATTTGGTGATCGGGGAGCTGCAGCAGGGCATCGCGACCCTCGTTGATAAATCTCCCCCAAAGTCCAGCTCCCCAATCACTCCGGTCGATCCGGTGGGAGGTCATTGCGATCTCATAGGCCTTAAACCATTGTTGTATGTCGTCTTCTCGGACATACTCGCGGACCACATCCTTGGGGATGTGAACTTTTTTCTCAGTTGGTCCCGGGGTGTGTGGTCTTTCAGGCACCCCCAAGTCCTTATGCTGTTTGCGCAGTTCTATCTCTGCCAATTGGCGCTCGTGCTCGAGCGTTATCTTTTTCTCTTCCAGCTCTCTCTGTCTCTGTTTTTCTTCTCGCTCCTCTCGAATCCGCATGTGCTCGAGGTTGAGTTTCTGTTCAGCTAACTTGAGCTCCCCATCCATCTTGAGTCGTGCCATCTCTAATTCGTGCAGTCTGACTCTGTCTCTTTCTCGTATCTCCTCCGGTGAGAGGCCCGTTCCCCGTTCCTCGGGAGTCGTGGCGTTCCCCTCTGGTGTAACGCTGTTTTGGTCTGGTGTGACGCTGCTTTGGTCGGAGGGTCTTGCGACCCCCGTTTCTGTCCACGACTCAAGGGCGTGCTTTAGGTCATCCTTGGTACTCAGGCCAGTGGTAGCAATGCCAAGTTCTATGCAAAATTGTCTCAGTTCGCGGTGGTTGTACTCCTCTAGTTTCTCCATTTGGAACTTCTCGGTGGAGCTGCTATCTTTGGTCGACATCGTGCTTTGTCGTGGGGTGAGCTACTCTCTGTACGATTACGCGTTGATTCGGATCGCGCCGCTGGCCACCAATGTTAGAAAAGGTAGATGGACCGGGAGGGTCGGCCGGGGTCAGGAGGAGAGGTCTCCGGGGAGAGCCGTCTCCAGCGATCGTACAGACAAGTAACTTCCCCCCCACAGACAGATATCACACACGGATAAGGTTCAGTGATCTTTATAGGCACTTATTTAAGGTACGGTAAAATGGTACAAGGAGGTCTGGACTCAGGGGTCCCCTCGAGTAGAGTCTCGTAAGGTAGGGAAGGGGGTAGCGGGACAGTCTATTTACCAATCAGGTAATTCGGATGAGATGGTGATGAGCTCACAATCCTCGAGCTTAGTGGTTAGGTGGTATGGGCCGCGGCAGCGCCAGCAGGTCCCGGTGTGGATGGTCGATACAACGGGCCGCGGCAGCGCCAGCAGGTCCCTGGAAGATGAACGGTCCGCGGCAGCGCCAGCAGGTCCCGGTGAGGATGTCGTTACAACGGGCCGCGGCAGCGCCAGCAGGTCCCAGGAAGATGAAGGTTGCAGAGGGCCGCGGCAGCGCCAGCAGGTCCCGGTGAGGATGGTCGGTACAACGGGCCGCGGCAGCGCCAGCAGGTCCCAGGAAGATGAAGGTTGCAGAGGGCCGCGGCAGCGCCAGCAGGTCCCGGTGAGGATGGTCGGTACAACGGGCCGCGGCAGCGCCAGCAGGTCCCAGGAAGATGAAGGCTGCAGAAGGCCGCGGCAGCGCCAGCAGGCAGGACGATGGTTCACAAGAGCGGGCTACGGCAGCGCCAGTAGACCGTCAGGGTTGAGTTCACTCGGTGTCTCTCGACTCCAGGATACAACTGCCTCCCTGCTCCGGAGCTGCCTTAGTTATAGGGCTGGTGCCCTTTGATGTCCGGACCCTCGCACTTGGAGGTCGGAGGGTCCGGGATGAAGGTGTCCAGACACCCAGCAGGGGGTGGAGCCAGCGCCTGGGGGCTGCTGGAGGCGATCGGCACCTGGCGGGGGAAGAGCTCTTGACGCTTCGTTCTCCCATTGACCTGCCAAGTGGTCCGCTCACCTCCTGGGTGGATGGTGGTGCCGGGATGTCGGGGCCGGCCAGGCCCGGGGTTAGGGTCGAGGTGAGGCCACGCGGCCGCGTGGTGCAGGGCCCAAGATGGCGGCTTGACCTGGCCGGGGAAGCCGGTGGGGCTGGACCCCGTGATGAGTAGGGGTCCGAGGGCAGAGGGTCCGTCGGGAGACGGAGTACAGGGGCTTGTCACGGGGGTATGCCGGGTGGGCCGGAGCTCGGGCCCTGTCGTGCGGGGGGGGGAGCCAGCCCTCTGTGTGGCCTGTCCAACACCTATGCTCGAGTGTGAATGCAAGTATGCGTGGCGTGTGCCATCCCTGGACACGTGTTTCGAGGTAGTTGCCTCTCGTCAGCAGGGAGTAGGAAAATGTGTGGGGTTGCTGTGTAAGCTGCTAAAATCGTTATCAGGTCTAGTACCTCTCGTAGCGCGCAGGTGCGTAACCATGAGTCCGTCGACTCCACCGGCTCAAGGGAGCCTGAATATAAAGTTAAACCAGATTGGTCGCACACTGCTACACCTACCAGGCGTGTTCCCCCAATGAAAATGGTCCCTGAAGGTCAGCGTCGGCGGATACACCTATGCTCGAGTGTGAATGCAAGTATGCGTGGCGTGTGCCATCCCTGGACACGTGTTTCGAGGTAGTTGCCTCTCGTCAGCAGGGAGTAGGAAAATGTGTGGGGTTGCTGTGTAAGCTGCTAAAATCGTTATCAGGTCTAGTACCTCTCGTAGCGCGCAGGTGCGTAACCATGAGTCCGTCGACTCCACCGGCTCAAGGGAGCCTGAATATAAAGTTAAACCAGATTGGTCGCACACTGCTACACCTACCAGGCGTGTTCCCCCAATGAAAATGGTCCCTGAAGGTCAGCGTCGGCGGATACACCTATGCTCGAGTGTGAATGCAAGTATGCGTGGCGTGTGCCATCCCTGGACACGTGTTTCGAGGTAGTTGCCTCTCGTCAGCAGGGAGTAGGAAAATGTGTGGGGTTGCTGTGTAAGCTGCTAAAATCGTTATCAGGTCTAGTACCTCTCGTAGCGCGCAGGTGCGTAACCATGAGTCCGTCGACTCCACCGGCTCAAGGGAGCCTGAATATAAAGTTAAACCAGATTGGTCGCACACTGCTACACCTACCAGGCGTGTTCCCCCAATGAAAATGGTCCCTGAAGGTCAGCGTCGGCGGATACACCTATGCTCGAGTGTGAATGCAAGTATGCGTGGCGTGTGCCATCCCTGGACACGTGTTTCGAGGTAGTTGCCTCTCGTCAGCAGGGAGTAGGAAAATGTGTGGGGTTGCTGTGTAAGCTGCTAAAATCGTTATCAGGTCTAGTACCTCTCGTAGCGCGCAGGTGCGTAACCATGAGTCCGTCGACTCCACCGGCTCAAGGGAGCCTGAATATAAAGTTAAACCAGATTGGTCGCACACTGCTACACCTACCAGGCGTGTTCCCCCAATGAAAATGGTCCCTGAAGGTCAGCGTCGGCAGATACACCTATGCTCGAGTGTGAATGCAAGTATGCGTGGCGTGTGCCATCCCTGGACACGTGTTTCGAGGTAGTTGCCTCTCGTCAGCAGGGAGTAGGAAAATGTGTAGGGTTGCTGTGTAAGCTGCTAAAATCGTTATCAGGTCTAGTACCTCTCGTAGCGCGCAGGTGCGTAACCATGAGTCCGTCGACTCCACCGGCTCAAGGGAGCCTGAATATAAAGTTAAACCAGATTGGTCGCACACTGCTACACCTACCAGGCGTGTTCCCCCAATGAAAATGGTCCCTGAAGGTCAGCGTCGGCGGATACACCTATGCTCGAGTGTGAATGCAAGTATGCGTGGCGTGTGCCATCCCTGGACACGTGTTTCGAGGTAGTTGCCTCTCGTCAGCAGGGAGTAGGAAAATGTGTGGGGTTGCTGTGTAAGCTGCTAAAATCGTTATCAGGTCTAGTACCTCTCGTAGCGCGCAGGTGCGTAACCATGAGTCCGTCGACTCCACCGGCTCAAGGGAGCCTGAATATAAAGTTAAACCAGATTGGTCGCACACTGCTACACCTACCAGGCGTGTTCCCCCAATGAAAATGGTCCCTGAAGGTCAGCGTCGGCGGATACACCTATGCTCGAGTGTGAATGCAAGTATGCGTGGCGTGTGCCATCCCTGGACACGTGTTTCGAGGTAGTTGCCTCTCGTCAGCAGGGAGTAGGAAAATGTGTGGGGTTGCTGTGTAAGCTGCTAAAATCGTTATCAGGTCTAGTACCTCTCGTAGCGTGCAGGTGCGTAACCATGAGTCCGTCGACTCCACCGGCTCAAGGGAGCCTGAATATAAAGTTAAACCAGATTGGTCGCACACTGCTACACCTACCAGGCGTGTTCCCCCAATGAAAATGGTCCCTGAAGGTCAGCGTCGGCGGATACACCTATGCCCGAGTGTGAATGCAAGTATGCGTGGCGTGTGCCATCCCTGGACACGTGTTTCGAGGTAGTTGCCTCTCGTCAGCAGGGAGTAGGAAAATGTGTGGGGTTGCTGTGTAAGCTGCTAAAATCGTTATCAGGTCTAGTACCTCTCGTAGCGCGCAGGTGCGTAACCATGAGTCCGTCGACTCCACCGGCTCAAGGGAGCCTGAATATAAAGTTAAACCAGATTGGTCGCACACTGCTACACCTACCAGGCGTGTTCCCCCAATGAAAATGGTCCCTGAAGGTCAGCGTTGGCGGATACACCTATGCTCGAGTGTGAATGCAAGTATGCGTGGCGTGTGCCATCCCTGGACACGTGTTTCGAGGTAGTTGCCTCTCGTCAGCAGGGAGTAGGAAAATGTGTGGGGTTGCTGTGTAAGCTGCTAAAATCGTTATCAGGTCTAGTACCTCTCGTAGCGCGCAGGTGCGTAACCATGAGTCCGTCGACTCCACCGGCTCAAGGGAGCCTGAATATAAAGTTAAACCAGATTGGTCGCACACTGCTACACCTACCAGGCGTGTTCCCCCAATGAAAATGGTCCCTGAAGGTCAGCGTCGGTGGATACACCTATGCTCGAGTGTGAATGCAAGTATGCGTGGCGTGTGCCATCCCTGGACACGTGTTTCGAGGTAGTTGCCTCTCGTCAGCAGGGAGTAGGAAAATGTGTGGGGTTGCTGTGTAAGCTGCTAAAATCGTTATCAGGTCTAGTACCTCTTGTAGCGCGCAGGTGCGTAACCATGAGTCCGTCGACTCCACCGGCTCAAGGGAGCCTGAATATAAAGTTAAACCAGATTGGTCGCACACTGCTACACCTACCAGGCGTGTTCCCCCAATGAAAATGGTCCCTGAAGGTCAGCGTCGGCGGATACACCTATGCTCGAGTGTGAATGCAAGTATGCGTGGCGTGTGCCATCCCTGGACACGTGTTTCGAGGTAGTTGCCTCTCGTCAGCAGGGAGTAGGAAAATGTGTGGGGTTGCTGTGTAAGCTGCTAAAATCGTTATCAGGTCTAGTACCTCTCGTAGCGCGCAGGTGCGTAACCATGAGTCCGTCGACTCCACCGGCTCAAGGGAGCCTGAATATAAAGTTAAACCAGATTGGTCGCACACTGCTACACCTACCAGGCGTGTTCCCCCAATGAAAATGGTCCCTGAAGGTCAGCGTCGGCGGATACACCTATGCTCGAGTGTGAATGCAAGTATGCGTGGCGTGTGCCATCCCTGGACACGTGTTTCGAGGTAGTTGCCTCTCGTCAGCAGGGAGTAGGAAAATGTGTGGGGTTGCTGTGTAAGCTGCTAAAATCGTTATCAGGTCTAGTACCTCTCGTAGCGCGCAGGTGCGTAACCATGAGTCCGTCGACTCCACCGGCTCAAGGGAGCCTGAATATAAAGTTAAACCAGATTGGTCGCACACTGCTACACCTACCAGGCATGTTCCCCCAATGAAAATGGTCCCTGAAGGTCAGCGTCGGCGGATACACCTATGCTCGAGTGTGAATGCAAGTATGCGTGGCGTGTGCCATCCCTGGACACGTGTTTCGAGGTAGTTGCCTCTCGTCAGCAGGGAGTAGGAAAATGTGTGGGGTTGCTGTGTAAGCTGCTAAAATCGTTATCAGGTCTAGTACCTCTCGTAGCGCGCAGGTGCGTAACCATGAGTCCGTCGACTCCACCGGCTCAAGGGAGCCTGAATATAAAGTTAAACCAGATTGGTTGCACACTGCTACACCTACCAGGCGTGTTCCCCCAATGAAAATGGTCCCTGAAGGTCAGCGTCGGCGGATACACCTATGCTCGAGTGTGAATGCAAGTATGCGTGGCGTGTGCCATCCCTGGACACGTATTTCGAGGTAGTTGCCTCTCGTCAGCAGGGAGTAGGAAAATGTGTGGGGTTGCTGTGTAAGCTGCTAAAATCGTTATCAGGTCTAGTACCTCTCGTAGCGCGCAGGTGCGTAACCATGAGTCCGTCGACTCCACCGGCTCAAGGGAGCCTGAATATAAAGTTAAACCAGATTGGTCGCACACTGCTACACCTACCAGGCGTGTTCCCCCAATGAAAATGGTCCCTGAAGGTCAGCGTCGGCGGATACACCTATGCTCGAGTGTGAATGCAAGTATGCGTGGCGTGTGCCATCCCTGGACACGTGTTTCGAGGTAGTTGCCTCTCGTCAGCAGGGAGTAGGAAAATGTGTGGGGTTGCTGTGTAAGCTGCTAAAATCGTTATCAGGTCTAGTACCTCTCGTAGCGCGCAGGTGCGTAACCATGAGTCCGTCGACTCCACCGGCTCAAGGGAGCCTGAATATAAAGTTAAACCAGATTGGTCGCACACTGCTACACCTACCAGGCGTGTTCCCCCAATGAAAATGGTCCCTGAAGGTCAGCGTCGGCGGATACACCTATGCTCGAGTGTGAATGCAAGTATGCGTGGCGTGTGCCATCCCTGGACACGTGTTTCGAGGTAGTTGCCTCTCGTCAGCAGGGAGTAGGAAAATGTGTGGGGTTGCTGTGTAAGCTGCTAAAATCGTTATCAGGTCTAGTACCTCTCGTAGCGCGCAGGTGCGTAACCATGAGTCCGTCGACTCCACCGGCTCAAGGGAGCCTGAATATAAAGTTAAACCAGATTGGTCGCACACTGCTACACCTACCAGGCGTGTTCCCCCAATGAAAATGGTCCCTGAAGGTCAGCGTCGGCGGATACACCTATGCTCGAGTGTGAATGCAAGTATGCGTGGCGTGTGCCATCCCTGGACACGTGTTTCGAGGTAGTTGCCTCTCGTCAGCAGGGAGTAGGAAAATGTGTGGGGTTGCTGTGTAAGCTGCTAAAATCGTTATCAGGTCTAGTACCTCTCGTAGTGCGCAGGTGCGTAACCATGAGTCCGTCGACTCCACCGGCTCAAGGGAGCCTGAATATAAAGTTAAACCAGATTGGTCGCACACTGCTACACCTACCAGGCGTGTTCCCCCAATGAAAATGGTCCCTGAAGGTCAGCGTCGGCGGATACACCTATGCTCGAGTGTGAATGCAAGTATGCGTGGCGTGTGCCATCCCTGGACACGTGTTTCGAGGTAGTTGCCTCTCGTCAGCAGGGAGTAGGAAAATGTGTGGGGTTGCTGTGTAAGCTGCTAAAATCGTTATCAGGTCTAGTACCTCTCGTAGCGCGCAGGTGCGTAACCATGAGTCCGTCGACTCCACCGGCTCAAGGGAGCCTGAATATAAAGTTAAACCAGATTGGTCGCACACTGCTACACCTACCAGGCGTGTTCCCCCAATGAAAATGGTCCCTGAAGGTCAGCGTCGGCGGATACACCTATGCTCGAGTGTGAATGCAAGTATGCGTGGCGTGTGCCATCCCTGGACACGTGTTTCGAGGTAGTTGCCTCTCGTCAGCAGGGAGTAGGAAAATGTGTGGGGTTGCTGTGTAAGCTGCTAAAATCGTTATCAGGTCTAGTACCTCTCGTAGCGCGCAGGTGCGTAACCATGAGTCCGTCGACTCCACCGGCTCAAGGGAGCCTGAATATAAAGTTAAACCAGATTGGTCGCACACTGCTACACCTACCAGGCGTGTTCCCCCAATGAAAATGGTCCCTGAAGGTCAGCGTCGGTGGATACACCTATGCTCGAGTGTGAATGCAAGTATGCGTGGCGTGTGCCATCCCTGGACACGTGTTTCGAGGTAGTTGCCTCTCGTCAGCAGGGAGTAGGAAAATGTGTGGGGTTGCTGTGTAAGCTGCTAAAATCGTTATCAGGTCTAGTACCTCTTGTAGCGCGCAGGTGCGTAACCATGAGTCCGTCAACTCCACCGGCTCAAGGGAGCCTGAATATAAAGTTAAACCAGATTGGTCGCACACTGCTACACCTACCAGGCGTGTTCCCCCAATGAAAATGGTCCCTGAAGGTCAGCGTCGGCGGATACACCTATGCTCGAGTGTGAATGCAAGTATGCGTGGCGTGTGCCATCCCTGGACACGTGTTTCGAGGTAGTTGCCTCTCGTCAGCAGGGAGTTGGAAAATGTGTGGGGTTGCTGTGTAAGCTGCTAAAATCGTTATCAGGTCTAGTACCTCTCGTAGCGCGCAGGTGCGTAACCATGAGTCCGTCGACTCCACCGGCTCAAGGGAGCCTGAATATAAAGTTAAACCAGATTGGTCGCACACTGCTACACCTACCAGGCGTGTTCCCCCAATGAAAATGGTCCCTGAAGGTCAGCGTCGGCGGATACACCTATGCTCGAGTGTGAATGCAAGTATGCGTGGCGTGTGCCATCCCTAGACACGTGTTTCGAGGTAGTTGCCTCTCGTCAGCAGGGAGTAGGAAAATGTGTGGGGTTGCTGTGTAAGCTGCTAAAATCGTTATCAGGTCTAGTACCTCTCGTAGCGCGCAGGTGCGTAACCATGAGTCCGTCGACTCCACCGGCTCAAGGGAGCCTGAATATAAAGTTAAACCAGATTGGTCGCACACTGCTACACCTACCAGGCATGTTCCCCCAATGAAAATGGTCCCTGAAGGTCAGCGTCGGCGGATACACCTATGCTCGAGTGTGAATGCAAGTATGCGTGGCGTGTGCCATCCCTGGACACGTGTTTCGAGGTAGTTGCCTCTCATCAGCAGGGAGTAGGAAAATGTGTGGGGTTGCTGTGTAAGCTGCTAAAATCGTTATCAGGTCTAGTACCTCTCGTAGCGCGCAGGTGCGTAACCATGAGTCCGTCGACTCCACCGGCTCAAGGGAGCCTGAATATAAAGTTAAACCAGATTGGTTGCACACTGCTACACCTACCAGGCGTGTTCCCCCAATGAAAATGGTCCCTGAAGGTCAGCGTCGGCGGATACACCTATGCTCGAGTGTGAATGCAAGTATGCGTGGCGTGTGCCATCCCTGGACACGTATTTCGAGGTAGTTGCCTCTCGTCAGCAGGGAGTAGGAAAATGTGTGGGGTTGCTGTGTAAGCTGCTAAAATCGTTATCAGGTCTAGTACCTCTCGTAGCGCGCAGGTGCGTAACCATGAGTCCGTCGACTCCACCGGCTCAAGGGATCCTGAATATAAAGTTAAACCAGATTGGTCGCACACTGCTACACCTACCAGGCGTGTTCCCCCAATGAAAATGGTCCCTGAAGGTCAGCGTCGGCGGATACACCTATGCTCGAGTGTGAATGCAAGTATGCGTGGCGTGTGCCATCCCTGGACACGTGTTTCGAGGTAGTTGCCTCTCGTCAGCAGGGAGTAGGAAAATGTGTGGGGTTGCTGTGTAAGCTGCTAAAATCGTTATCAGGTCTAGTACCTCTCGTAGCGCGCAGGTGCGTAACCATGAGTCCGTCGACTCCACCGGCTCAAGGGAGCCTGAATATAAAGTTAAACCAGATTGGTCGCACACTGCTACACCTACCAGGCGTGTTCCCCCAATGAAAATGGTCCCTGAAGGTCAGCGTCGGCGGATACACCTATGCTCGAGTGTGAATGCAAGTATGCGTGGCGTGTGCCATCCCTGGACACGTGTTTCGAGGTAGTTGCCTCTCGTCAGCAGGGAGTAGGAAAATGTGTGGGGTTGCTGTGTAAGCTGCTAAAATCGTTATCAGGTCTAGTACCTCTCGTAGCGCGCAGGTGCGTAACCATGAGTCCGTCGACTCCACCGGCTCAAGGGAGCCTGAATATAAAGTTAAACCAGATTGGTCGCACACTGCTACACCTACCAGGCGTGTTCCCCCAATGAAAATGGTCCCTGAAGGTCAGCGTCGGCGGATACACCTATGCTCGAGTGTGAATGCAAGTATGCGTGGCGTGTGCCATCCCTGGACACGTGTTTCGAGGTAGTTGCCTCTCGTCAGCAGGGAGTAGGAAAATGTGTGGGGTTGCTGTGTAAGCTGCTAAAATCGTTATCAGGTCTAGTACCTCTCGTAGCGCGCAGGTGCGTAACCATGAGTCCGTCGACTCCACCGGCTCAAGGGAGCCTGAATATAAAGTTAAACCAGATTGGTCGCACACTGCTACACCTACCAGGCGTGTTCCCCCAATGAAAATGGTCCCTGAAGGTCAGCGTCGGCTGATACACCTATGCTCGAGTGTGAATGCAAGTATGCGTGGCGTGTGCCATCCCTGGACACGTGTTTCGAGGTAGTTGCCTCTCGTCAGCAGGGAGTAGGAAAATGTGTGGGGTTGCTGTGTAAGCTGCTAAAATCGTTATCAGGTCTAGTACCTCTCGTAGCGCGCAGGTGCGTAACCATGAGTCCGTCGACTCCACCGGCTCAAGGGAGCCTGAATATAAAGTTAAACCAGATTGGTCGCACACTGCTACACCTACCAGGCGTGTTCCCCCAATGAAAATGGTCCCTGAAGGTCAGCGTCGGCGGATACACCTATGCTCGAGTGTGAATGCAAGTATGCGTGGCGTGTGCCATCCCTGGACACGTGTTTCGAGGTAGTTGCCTCTCGTCAGCAGGGAGTAGGAAAATGTGTGGGGTTGCTGTGTAAGCTGCTAAAATCGTTATCAGGTCTAGTACCTCTCGTAGCGCGCAGGTGCGTAACCATGAGTCCGTCGACTCCACCGGCTCAAGGGAGCCTGAATATAAAGTTAAACCAGATTGGTCGCACACTGCTACACCTACCAGGCGTGTTCCCCCAATGAAAATGGTCCCTGAAGGTCAGCGTCGGCGGATACACCTATGCTCGAGTGTGAATGCAAGTATGCGTGGCGTGTGCCATCCCTGGACACGTGTTTCGAGGTAGTTGCCTCTCGTCAGCAGGGAGTAGGAAAATGTGTGGGGTTGCTGTGTAAGCTGCTAAAATCGTTATCAGGTCTAGTACCTCTCGTAGCGCGCAGGTGCGTAACCATGAGTCCGTCGACTCCACCGGCTCAAGGGAGCCTGAATATAAAGTTAAACCAGATTGGTCGCACACTGCTACACCTACCAGGCGTGTTCCCCCAATGAAAATGGTCCCTGAAGGTCAGCGTCGGCGGATACACCTATGCTCGAGTGTGAATGCAAGTATGCGTGGCGTGTGCCATCCCTGGACACGTGTTTCGAGGTAGTTGCCTCTCGTCAGCAGGGAGTAGGAAAATGTGTAGGGTTGCTGTGTAAGCTGCTAAAATCGTTATCAGGTCTAGTACCTCTCGTAGCGCGCAGGTGCGTAACCATGAGTCCGTCGACTCCACCGGCTCAAGGGAGCCTGAATATAAAGTTAAACCAGATTGGTCGCACACTGCTACACCTACCAGGCGTGTTCCCCCAATGAAAATGGTCCCTGAAGGTCAGCGTCGGCGGATACACCTATGCTCGAGTGTGAATGCAAGTATGCGTGGCGTGTGCCATCCCTGGACACGTGTTTCGAGGTAGTTGCCTCTCGTCAGCAGGGAGTAGGAAAATGTGTGGGGTTGCTGTGTAAGCTGCTAAAATCGTTATCAGGTCTAGTACCTCTCGTAGCGCGCAGGTGCGTAACCATGAGTCCGTCGACTCCACCGGCTCAAGGGAGCCTGAATATAAAGTTAAACCAGATTGGTCGCTGTAGGAAGGTGGATATCTGACTATGGTTACCCCCAAATTTTTGCCTAGTGTCTAGCTGGTTTTTCGACTTAGTTGGCCTGAGATCCTGCCATTCAGGCTCTCAGGCTATCTGCTCTCTCTGTAAAATGGACTCCATGTACCCTAGGTACATACCCAATTGGTTGGATCACCCTGTCAGCCCCTGTACCAGTGTACACTAGGTACCCAGGGCATTGGTGTATCCAAGGCCTGCCAGGGGCTGAAGCATGTATTATGCCACCCCAGGCTTGGCCTAACAATCTGACACAACTGGCTGATCACTCAGCTGGGGTAAGTTGGTGTAATCACCTCTTACTTAGGTGTAGTATACCTATACCTAAACTTAAATGGGACACCTGGTAACCTATAAGTCACTCCTATGGCAGGCCTTAACAATCCTGAAGGCAGAGTGCTTGGTTCCATGTGAGATGGTGCTCTGGCATGAGCTGAGCCTGTCTGCAGTGGTCGGAACAACTTCCTTCTACTGTTTCCAGATATCGTCATACCATATACTCTTAAGTGCATTATGAACCTCGCGGTTAAATGCTATCTTTGGTTTGGCTTTATCAAAACATGTCGAGTATAGTGTCATACGAATTGGAATACTAACCCCTCGCCAATTCTGGCGACGGGGTTAGCATTCCACCCTTCTAGAGGGACACGACATGTACAGTGCCTGAAACCCGGGTAAAATCAGACATAGCCTCAGCTCCACAAAATGGATGCTGCCACCACAGACACAAGTCTGCCCTCCTGCTGCTGGGAGTCCTTCCAGCTTGGGAGGTGTGGACAAAGGGTTTCCTGCCAGGGGAGGTGCATGCACCACCCCAGACAGGATTTTGTGTATTGGTCAGGTAGGGCTTGAAAGAAACCAGACATGCCTGTGGCTCACAAGGAGCCTCGGTGCATATGCCAGTTCAAACCGGTCCTGGGGCACACCAGTCCCGGGCCTGGGGCAAGCTGGACAAAGGATTGGGGGTGTAACCACCCCCCTTCCTGGTCCCACCCTTAGGGAGGGACCTAGCAGGTAGTCCGGCCCCTAGAATCTGCTTAAAGGTAGGAGCTGTGTCCTAAGACTTCAGACATCCTGGAATCAACTTGAAACTAAGAAGAAGACGGGAACTTCGACATTCTGCTGCACAGAAGACTGAAGAAAATCTCCCCTGTGGTCAGGGAGTGACCACCTTGCTAACGCAAGCACCATCCAGCGAATCACCGTCTGCTTTGCCGCCGCCTCCCGCCGGAGCCCGAGCCCAGAGACTGACAAGACCTGGACCTCCAGACCTCTCACCGCCCGATCCACAGTCCCTGAAAAGAGGAGACCCGTGGAGGCACCGAGACACGTGGAGCCAGCCATCTTGGAACGACTACGACAAGCTGACCAGTGCAACAACCGAGGCTCCCTCCAAGTTGTGCTTTGGGTCCTGAGAAGCCCAACCCTCGAGCAGCATCTGCACCAAAGGTGAGCCCTCCAGCATCTCCACGATCTGCGTGGGGCCCTTCTGCATTTTGCCACTCGACGCGCCTAACCGGTTGCTGGCCCGCTGGCTAGTGGCCATCTTGGCGACGAAATCTACGACAAACACCGCTGGTCTGGTTGCTCCAGACTGGCCCTTGCTCCCCTCCAAAGGAGCAATCCATCTGACCTTGCTGGTCAGAACCAACAGCTGATTTCCGAATCCTCCTGCAATTGCTTTTGCCAAGGCTTGTTTGCTTCGATCAAGTCGCCGACACCGCCGACAGCGAGAGCCTGCGTGGGACAGCCCGTGAGCCGACTCCTGGACGTCGTCGACCTTCAGGGACCACGTGGCTGCGGAGACAAGCTACCCCTCATCACCTGTTTGCACCCGACATCGCCTGGTACCCACCTGGTGCCACGCTGGTCACTGGCTAGTGACTGTGAACACTGTCCCCTCTGCTTACAGGTCTTCAACATCTCCGATCCACTCTTGGATCCACCACATCTCTTCCCGACCGACCGCCTGCAGCATCTTTGTCCCAGGCTCAACGGAACAGATAGAAGAAACCCGACGCACTTTGAGGCCTATGCACCCGCTTCCTGTGGGTGAGGTAAAGCTGGTACTCCGGTGCCCATGTGTAGTAATACATCTCTAGTGCCTGTGTTCCAAATCTTAAGTTCCTAGGTCATCCGGAAGATTCCTTTTGCAGTAACTTTGTACTTTTTACGCACCCATTGAAACCTATGGGAGCACGCGTGTGACTATTTGCTCTGCACACGCCACCCGTGGACCTCCTGGTCACTAACTGACGTTAGCTCCTTGTAGGCCCAGCGATTCTAGAGGCCCTAGGCCTTTTCCCTTTTCTGTTCGTGGTACTTATACCACTATTTTAGTATATGGTTCGAGTGGCCACCAGGGCCTATCCATATAAAGTGCAACTTCTGTGTATTCTGTGATAATCTTGTTTGACGATTTGTGCTCCTGTGCTCATAAAGAGACTAGGGGTTACTTTGAGAAATAAATACATATATATTTTGAATATATATCTGTGTGGTGTCCTTTCATTGGTATAAAAGGGGGTTACTATTGGTAAAACAGCTTGCTTAACACGCTTCACGAGTTTAGCCTCAAAGACTGCTTAGCCTACGCTACCACTAGGGCAGCTAGTCCGAAAAGGTTGACTTACAACCACACCATAAGGGTTGCTTGGCATGGTACAAGGTGATCACTTTAACTAGTGAGCATCATATACCAGGCCAACTTCTCACATTGGTGAGCAGCGGTTGGATTTGAGCTTGCTGTGTTTTACCATTGTAACCTCTTGGTTACCAATTGAAAGATCACATAGGTACCTGTAGGTACATATAAAACAAGATTAGATATACATAAGTTCTACTGAACTTAGTTGTTGTAGAGCAAAGGGAGTAGCACACCCTGACTACAACTACTAGATAGGTTTAGTAGGTAAACACAAGTGTAGGTAGATTGCAACACATCCACCCACACTTAAGAGCAATGGCCGGGGCAGAGGGGTCCACTGTACCCATCTCTGTTGAGAGTGACCCCCAGAGGGCAACATCCAGCTTTGCTACCCTTAACCAGAATGAGCTCAGGCATTTGGCAACTCTTAGAGGCCTTAAACAGCCCAAGAACCCTACCTCTGCTGAGCTCAGAGAACTCTTACAAAATGATGAGAATCAGAGAGAACTCAGGAAAGCTTCCCAGTTAGCCCCCTTAGGGTCAGGAACAGGAGGCCCCCCTTCTGAAGATGCCACAGAGGTACCCCCTTTCAATAGTCACCCCTTAGATGGGATGCCTACCACAGAGGAAGAAAGTGATGGGGATACAGATGTGAGTGGGGATGAAGGGAGAACTAGCCCAGTGCCAAGTGTTATACTTGGCCCAGCTAAACTAAGGCTATTGGGGACTGACAGTGGGTTCACCCCATTGGATCTCCCCAGTGGACTTAACACAGGGCTTGGAAGGCAAAGGAATCGCTCAGGTGACTCCAATGCTTCCCATGGCTCTAGAGGCTCTCAAGGTCACTCCAGAAGGAGACTGACCACCCCTCAGAGGAGGGAACATGAGGCCAGAATGCAGGAAGCCCAGCTGAGGATCAGGAAGCAGGAGCTAGAAGTAGCCCTGATGGAAGAAAAACTGAGCAAGGCTAGGCAGCATAGAGAGAGTGGGTCTATACCCACTGGTGACAGCAATGTCCCTAGGGACAAAGATAGGGTCTTTGACAATAGGAACCTGTCCAAGATTGTGCCCCCCTACAAAAGTGGGGATGACATCCACAAATGGATGACTGCTCTTGAGAGAGCCTGCAAAGTGCAGCAGGTTCCTGAAGACCAGTGGGCAGCAATCTTATGGCTCTCCTTTGAGGGGAGAGGCAGAGATAGACTCCTCACTGTTAGAGAAGAGGATGTCAGAAATTACAGAGTCCTGAAGAGTGTCCTAGTTGATGGGTTAGGCTTAACCACTGAACAGTACAGGTTAATGTTCAGAGACACCCAGAAGACACAGACTCAGGACTGGTCTGAATATGTGGAATGTGCCACTAAGGCTTTGGAGGGTTGGTTGCTGGGAAGTAAGGTGTCTGATTATACAGGATTGTACAATTTGATGATGAGAGAGCAGATTTTAAGTAATTGTCAAAACCAGCTTCTCCATCAACACCTGGTAGACTCAGATTTGACCTCTCCCCAAGAATTGGGAAAGAGGGCAGATAAATGGGTCAGGACCAGGATCAGGCCTAAAAACCAGGGTGGTGACCAAAAGAAAGATACCACCAAGCCTCAAGAGAAGGGTGGGGATAAAGAGAAAGAGAAACCTTCCTCAGGGCCCCAAAACTCCACACAGGGTGGTGGGTCCCAAGCTCCCTCCTCTACCACAGCTAAAAAGCCCTACTGCCATGAGTGTAAAACTCCTGGGCATTGGAAAACTGACAGCGGTTGCCCAAGGGCTAAAAACAAAACTGTTCCTCCAATTACTCCTGTCACACCACCTATTACTGTCAGCAGTAATCCCCCAGGTGGTGGGAGTGCCCCCAGAAATCTGGGTGGGTTTACTTGGGGAACACAGGGGGACCCTGGCTTAGCCAATTCCCCTACAGCAACCACTCTTGTCTGTGATGGTGGCATGGGGTTTGCCAACTTCACTGCCTGTCCCAACACTTTGGGTAGGTACAGACAGGAGCCCTACATCAATGGTACAAAAGCTGAGGCCTACAGAGACACTGGGGCTAGCATCACAATGGTGGCCCATTGGCTAGTTCCCTCTGAGCAGCTTTTGCCCGGTTTCTCCTACCAGGTGACTAACATTGATGGCAAACAGAACAGTCATCCCATGGCAGAGGTATGTCTCAGCTGGGGAGGGGTCACTGGCCCTAAAAGGGTAGCAGTGTCCCCAACCTTGCCTGTAGACTGCTTACTGGGGAATGACTTAGAACTCTCAGCTTGGGCTGGAGTTGAACAAGACACCCATTCTAAAATGGTAGGCCTTTCACAAAAGGGTAGGGGGGTTGTGCCATTCACAACCCCTGTCCAAATAGATTTCCTCCCTGAAAAGGTTGGAAGGGCAGTGGTAGCCACAGCCCAGGCACAGACAGACTTCCCTGTAGGGACTGGCAGAGCTGTGACAGTCACAGCTCAAACACAAACTGAGTGCCTCCCTGAAAAGGTTGGCAAGGCTGTAATGGTCTCAGCCTATACTCAGACTGACATAGGTGTAGTGAAGCCTGAAACAATGGATCACTCCACACAAACTGAGAGTAGTGGGGAGGAAGAAAAGTCTCCCTCTCCCCAGACATTAGGAAAAGGTCAGCCTCCTCAGGGATCTGACCTCACCCCTTGTGAAGGAACTGCCCCAGAGGTAGCCAGGCCTGGCCTGGCAGAGCCTCTGATGTCAGTGGCCCCTTCCAAGGTGGGATCCAGTCTGGTGCAGGTAGCCTGCCTCTCTCTACCCTGCCTCAGTCAGCCCAGGGCTGCAGAGGTCAGGGAGGCCAGTGGACCCCCAGAGGGCCCCTGTCCACAAGAACCCCCCCATCAAAAGAATGAGGATTGCCTGGCTAGTAGCCCTAGTCAGGTGATGGGTAAAAACATTCCTGAGGGATCTCCTTTACAGGTAGTTAGGGACCTCCCCCAGGGGGATTCTGTTGGGCACAGGCAAACATGGGACCTTAGGGCCCCAAACCTGACCTGTCCCTCCAGTAAGCCCACAAAAGGGACCCAGCCTCCAGCTTTAGGTAGCCAGAGGCTGACCCTGAGAGCACAGTGCAACTCAGTTAAAGAAAGAAAGGCATCCATGGTGGAGGATGATTGGAGGAAGCTGAGGCCTCACTTTGAGGACACTCACTTCAGTACTCCATCTCAACACCAGCCTTTTACTTTGCCAAGACACACCACAGGTAGAGATTCCCTATGGTGGAGACCCTCTGATACCCTTAGGGTGAGGGATTGCTTAGTGGACCATGAGACAGGGGGTAACCATGCCAGTGCTGGTTCCTCCTTATATGGCCACTTGGGCAATATAGGCTTACCTGGTCAAGGTCAGCCTTATCTCCCTTCGTTTGGGGGGGGGGTTGTGTAGGAAGGTGGATATCTGACTATGGTTACCCCCAAATTTTTGCCTAGTGTCTAGCTGGTTTTTCGACTTAGTTGGCCTGAGATCCTGCCATTCAGGCTCTCAGGCTATCTGCTCTCTCTGTAAAATGGACTCCATGTACCCTAGGTACATACCCAATTGGTTGGATCACCCTGTCAGCCCCTGTACCAGTGTACACTAGGTACCCAGGGCATTGGTGTATCCAAGGCCTGCCAGGGGCTGAAGCATGTATTATGCCACCCCAGGCTTGGTCTAACAATCTGACACAACTGGCTGATCACTCAGCTGGGGTAAGTTGGTGTAATCACCTCTTACTTAGGTGTAGTATACCTATACCTAAACTTAAATGGGACACCTGGTAACCTATAAGTCACTCCTATGGCAGGCCTTAACAATCCTGAAGGCAGAGTGCTTGGTTCCATGTGAGATGGTGCTCTGGCATGAGCTGAGCCTGTCTGCAGTGGTCGGAACAACTTCCTTCTACTGTTTCCAGATATCGTCATACCATATACTCTTAAGTGCATTATGAACCTCGCGGTTAAATGCTATCTTTGGTTTGGCTTTATCAAAACATGTCGAGTATAGTGTCATACGAATTGGAATACTAACCCCTCGCCAATTCTGGCGACGGGGTTAGCATTCCACCCTTCTAGAGGGACACGACATGTACAGTGCCTGAAACCCGGGTAAAATCAGACATAGCCTCAGCTCCACAAAATGGATGCTGCCACCACAGACACAAGTCTGCCCTCCTGCTGCTGGGAGTCCTTCCAGCTTGGGAGGTGTGGACAAAGGGTTTCCTGCCAGGGGAGGTGCATGCACCACCCCAGACAGGATTTTGTGTATTGGTCAGGTAGGGCTTGAAAGAAACCAGACATGCCTGTGGCTCACAAGGAGCCTCGGTGCATATGCCAGTTCAAACCGGTCCTGGGGCACACCAGTCCCGGGCCTGGGGCAAGCTGGACAAAGGATTGGGGGTGTAACCACCCCCCTTCCTGGTCCCACCCTTAGGGAGGGACCTAGCAGGTAGTCCGGCCCCTAGAATCTGCTTAAAGGTAGGAGCTGTGTCCTAAGACTTCAGACATCCTGGAATCAACTTGAAACTAAGAAGAAGACGGGAACTTCGACATTCTGCTGCACAGAAGACTGAAGAAAATCTCCCCTGTGGTCAGGGAGTGACCACCTTGCTAACGCAAGCACCATCCAGCGAATCACCGTCTGCTTTGCCGCCGCCTCCCGCCGGAGCCCGAGCCCAGAGACTGACAAGACCTGGACCTCCAGACCTCTCACCGCCCGATCCACAGTCCCTGAAAAGAGGAGACCCGTGGAGGCACCGAGACACGTGGAGCCAGCCATCTTGGAACGACTACGACAAGCTGACCAGTGCAACAACCGAGGCTCCCTCCAAGTTGTGCTTTGGGTCCTGAGAAGCCCAACCCTCGAGCAGCATCTGCACCAAAGGTGAGCCCTCCAGCATCTCCACGATCTGCGTGGGGCCCTTCTGCATTTTGCCACTCGACGCGCCTAACCGGTTGCTGGCCCGCTGGCTAGTGGCCATCTTGGCGACGAAATCTACGACAAACACCGCTGGTCTGGTTGCTCCAGACTGGCCCTTGCTCCCCTCCAAAGGAGCAATCCATCTGACCTTGCTGGTCAGAACCAACAGTTGATTTCCGAATCCTCCTGCAATTGCTTTTGCCAAGGCTTGTTTGCTTCGATCAAGTCGCCGACACCGCCGACAGCGAGAGCCTGCGTGGGACAGCCCGTGAGCCGACTCCTGGACGTCGTCGACCTTCAGGGACCACGTGGCTGCGGAGACAAGCTACCCCTCATCACCTGTTTGCACCCGACATCGCCTGGTACCCACCTGGTGCCACGCTGGTCACTGGCTAGTGACTGTGAACACTGTCCCCTCTGCTTACAGGTCTTCAACATCTCCGATCCACTCTTGGATCCACCACATCTCTTCCCGACCGACCGCCTGCAGCATCTTTGTCCCAGGCTCAACGGAACAGATAGAAGAAACCCGACGCACTTTGAGGCCTATGCACCCGCTTCCTGTGGGTGAGGTAAAGCTGGTACTCCGGTGCCCATGTGTAGTAATACATCTCTAGTGCCTGTGTTCCAAATCTTAAGTTCCTAGGTCATCCGGAAGATTCCTTTTGCAGTAACTTTGTACTTTTTACGCACCCATTGAAACCTATGGGAGCACGCGTGTGACTATTTGCTCTGCACACGCCACCCGTGGACCTCCTGGTCACTAACTGACGTTAGCTCCTTGTAGGCCCAGCGATTCTAGAGGCCCTAGGCCTTTTCCCTTTTCTGTTCGTGGTACTTATACCACTATTTTAGTATATGGTTCGAGTGGCCACCAGGGCCTATCCATATAAAGTGCAACTTCTGTGTATTCTGTGATAATCTTGTTTGACGATTTGTGCTCCTGTGCTCATAAAGAGACTAGGGGTTACTTTGAGAAATAAATACATATATATTTTGAATATATATCTGTGTGGTGTCCTTTCATTGGTATAAAAGGGGGTTACTATTGGTAAAACAGCTTGCTTAACACGCTTCACGAGTTTAGCCTCAAAGACTGCTTAGCCTACGCTACCACTAGGGCAGCTAGTCCGAAAAGGTTGACTTACAACCACACCATAAGGGTTGCTTGGCATGGTACAAGGTGATCACTTTAACTAGTGAGCATCATATACCAGGCCAACTTCTCACAGTCGCACACTGCTACACCTACCAGGCGTGTTCCCCCAATGAAAATGGTCCCTGAAGGTCAGCGTCGGCGGATACACCTATGCTCGAGTGTGAATGCAAGTATGCGTGGCGTGTGCCATCCCTGGACACGTGTTTCGAGGTAGTTGCCTCTCGTCAGCAGGGAGTAGGAAAATGTGTGGGGTTGCTGTGTAAGCTGCTAAAATCGTTATCAGGTCTAGTACCTCTCGTAGCGTGCAGGTGCGTAACCATGAGTCCGTCGACTCCACCGGCTCAAGGGAGCCTGAATATAAAGTTAAACCAGATTGGTCGCACACTGCTACACCTACCAGGCGTGTTCCCCCAATGAAAATGGTCCCTGAAGGTCAGCGTCGGCGGATACACCTATGCCCGAGTGTGAATGCAAGTATGCGTGGCGTGTGCCATCCCTGGACACGTGTTTCGAGGTAGTTGCCTCTCGTCAGCAGGGAGTAGGAAAATGTGTGGGGTTGCTGTGTAAGCTGCTAAAATCGTTATCAGGTCTAGTACCTCTCGTAGCGCGCAGGTGCGTAACCATGAGTCCGTCGACTCCACCGGCTCAAGGGAGCCTGAATATAAAGTTAAACCAGATTGGTCGCACACTGCTACACCTACCAGGCGTGTTCCCCCAATGAAAATGGTCCCTGAAGGTCAGCGTCGGCGGATACACCTATGCTCGAGTGTGAATGCAAGTATGCGTGGCGTGTGCCATCCCTGGACACGTGTTTCGAGGTAGTTGCCTCTCGTCAGCAGGGAGTAGGAAAATGTGTGGGGTTGCTGTGTAAGCTGCTAAAATCGTTATCAGGTCTAGTACCTCTCGTAGCGCGCAGGTGCGTAACCATGAGTCCGTCGACTCCACCGGCTCAAGGGAGCCTGAATATAAAGTTAAACCAGATTGGTCGCACACTGCTACACCTACCAGGCGTGTTCCCCCAATGAAAATGGTCCCTGAAGGTCAGCGTCGGCGGATACACCTATGCTCGAGTGTGAATGCAAGTATGCGTGGCGTGTGCCATCCCTGGACACGTGTTTCGAGGTAGTTGCCTCTCGTCAGCAGGGAGTAGGAAAATGTGTGGGGTTGCTGTGTAAGCTGCTAAAATCGTTATCAGGTCTAGTACCTCTCGTAGCGCGCAGGTGCGTAACCATGAGTCCGTCGACTCCACCGGCTCAAGGGAGCCTGAATATAAAGTTAAACCAGATTGGTCGCACACTGCTACACCTACCAGGCGTGTTCCCCCAATGAAAATGGTCCCTGAAGGTCAGCGTCGGCGGATACACCTATGCTCGAGTGTGAATGCAAGTATGCGTGGCGTGTGCCATCCCTGGACACGTGTTTCGAGGTAGTTGCCTCTCGTCAGCAGGGAGTAGGAAAATGTGTGGGGTTGCTGTGTAAGCTGCTAAAATCGTTATCAGGTCTAGTACCTCTCGTAGCGCGCAGGTGCGTAACCATGAGTCCGTCGACTCCACCGGCTCAAGGGAGCCTGAATATAAAGTTAAACCAGATTGGTCGCACACTGCTACACCTACCAGGCGTGTTCCCCCAATGAAAATGGTCCCTGAAGGTCAGCGTCGGCGGATACACCTATGCTCGAGTGTGAATGCAAGTATGCGTGGCGTGTGCCATCCCTGGACACGTATTTCGAGGTAGTTGCCTCTCGTCAGCAGGGAGTAGGAAAATGTGTGGGGTTGCTGTGTAAGCTGCTAAAATCGTTATCAGGTCTAGTACCTCTCGTAGCGCGCAGGTGCGTAACCATGAGTCCGTCGACTCCACCGGCTCAAGGGAGCCTGAATATAAAGTTAAACCAGATTGGTCGCACACTGCTACACCTACCAGGCATGTTCCCCCAATGAAAATGGTCCCTGAAGGTCAGCGTCGGCGGATACACCTATGCTCGAGTGTGAATGCAAGTATGCGTGGCGTGTGCCATCCCTGGACACGTGTTTCGAGGTAGTTGCCTCTCGTCAGCAGGGAGTAGGAAAATGTGTGGGGTTGCTGTGTAAGCTGCTAAAATCGTTATCAGGTCTAGTACCTCTCGTAGCGCGCAGGTGCGTAACCATGAGTCCGTCGACTCCACCGGCTCAAGGGAGCCTGAATATAAAGTTAAACCAGATTGGTCGCACACTGCTACACCTACCAGGCGTGTTCCCCCAATGAAAATGGTCCCTGAAGGTCAGCGTCGGCGGATACACCTATGCTCGAGTGTGAATGCAAGTATGCGTGGCGTGTGCCATCCCTGGACACGTGTTTCGAGGTAGTTGCCTCTCGTCAGCAGGGAGTAGGAAAATGTGTGGGGTTGCTGTGTAAGCTGCTAAAATCGTTATCAGGTCTAGTACCTCTCGTAGCGCGCAGGTGCGTAACCATGAGTCCGTCGACTCCACCGGCTCAAGGGAGCCTGAATATAAAGTTAAACCAGATTGGTCGCACACTGCTACACCTACCAGGCGTGTTCCCCCAATGAAAATGGTCCCTGAAGGTCAGCGTCGGCGGATACACCTATGCTCGAGTGTGAATACTAGACCTAGACCTGATACGATTTTAGCAGCTTACACAGCAACCCCCACACATTTTCCTACTCCCTGCTGACGAGAGGCAACTACCTCGAAACACGTGTCCAGGGATGGCACACGCCACGCATACTTGCATTCACACTCGAGCATAGGTGTATCCGCCGACGCTGACCTTCAGGGACCATTTTCTTTGGGGGAACACGCCTGGTAGGTGTAGCAGTGTGCGACCAATCTGGTTTAACTTTATATTCAGGCTCCCTTGAGCCGGTGGAGTCGACGGACTCATGGTTACGCACCTGCGCGCTACGAGAGGTACTAGACCTGATACGATTTTAGCAGCTTACACAGCAACCCCCACACATTTTCCTACTCCCTGCTGACGAGAGGCAACTACCTCGAAACACGTGTCCAGGGATGGCACACGCCACGCATACTTGCATTCACACTCGAGCATAGGTGTATCCGCCGACGCTGACCTTCAGGGACCATTTTCTTTGGGGGAACACGCCTGGTAGGTGTAGCAGTGTGCGACCAATCTGGTTTAACTTTATATTCAGGCTCCCTTGAGCCGGTGGAGTCGACGGACTCATGGTTACGCACCTGCGCGCTACGAGAGGTACTAGACCTGATACGATTTTAGCAGCTTACACAGCAACCCCCACACATTTTCCTACTCCCTGCTGACGAGAGGCAACTACCTCGAAACACGGGTCCAGGGATGGCACACGCCACGCATACTTGCATTCACACTCGAGCATAGGTGTATCCGCCGACGCTGACCTTCAGGGACCATTTTCTTTGGGGGAACACGCCTGGTAGGTGTAGCAGTGTGCGACCAATCTGGTTTAACTTTATATTCAGGCTCCCTTGAGCCGGTGGAGTCGACGGACTCATGGTTACGCACCTGCGCGCTACGAGAGGTACTAGACCTGATACGATTTTAGCAGCTTACACAGCAACCCCCACACATTTTCCTACTCCCTGCTGACGAGAGGCAACTACCTCGAAACACGTGTCCAGGGATGGCACACGCCACGCATACTTGCATTCACACTCGAGCATAGGTGTATCCGCCGACGCTGACCTTCAGGGACCATTTTCTTTGGGGGAACACGCCTGGTAGGTGTAGCAGTGTGCGACCAATCTGGTTTAACTTTATATTCAGGCTCCCTTGAGCCGGTGGAGTCGACGGACTCATGGTTACGCACCTGCGCGCTACGAGAGGTACTAGACCTGATACGATTTTAGCAGCTTACACAGCAACCCCCACACATTTTCCTACTCCCTGCTGACGAGAGGCAACTACCTCGAAACACGTGTCCAGGGATGGCACACGCCACGCATACTTGCATTCACACTCGAGCATAGGTGTATCCGCCGACGCTGACCTTCAGGGACCATTTTCTTTGGGGGAACACGCCTGGTAGGTGTAGCAGTGTGCGACCAATCTGGTTTAACTTTATATTCAGGCTCCCTTGAGCCGGTGGAGTCGACGGACTCATGGTTACGCACCTACGCGCTACGAGAGGTACTAGACCTGATACGATTTTAGCAGCTTACACAGCAACCCCCACACATTTTCCTACTCCCTGCTGACGAGAGGCAACTACCTCGAAACACGTGTCCAGGGATGGCACACGCCACGCATACTTGCATTCACACTCGAGCATAGGTGTATCCGCCGACGCTGACCTTCAGGGACCATTTTCTTTGGGGGAACACGCCTGGTAGGTGTAGCAGTGTGCGACCAATCTGGTTTAACTTTATATTCAGGCTCCCTTGAGCCGGTGGAGTCGACGGACTCATGGTTACGCACCTGCGCGCTACGAGAGGTACTAGACCTGATACGATTTTAGCAGCTTACACAGCAACCCCCACACATTTTCCTACTCCCTGCTGACGAGAGGCAACTACCTCGAAACACGTGTCCAGGGATGGCACACGCCACGCATACTTGCATTCACACTCGAGCATAGGTGTATCCGCCGACGCTGACCTTCAGGGACCATTTTCTTTGGGGGAACACGCCTGGTAGGTGTAGCAGTGTGCGACCAATCTGGTTTAACTTTATATTCAGGCTCCCTTGAGCCGGTGGAGTCGACGGACTCATGGTTACGCACCTGCGCGCTACGAGAGGTACTAGACCTGATACGATTTTAGCAGCTTACACAGCAACCCCCACACATTTTCCTACTCCCTGCTGACGAGAGGCAACTACCTCGAAACACGTGTCCAGGGATGGCACACGCCACGCATACTTGCATTCACACTCGAGCATAGGTGTATCCGCCGACGCTGACCTTCAGGGACCATTTTCTTTGGGGGAACACGCCTGGTAGGTGTAGCAGTGTGCGACCAATCTGGTTTAACTTTATATTCAGGCTCCCTTGAGCCGGTGGAGTCGACGGACTCATGGTTACGCACCTGCGCGCTACGAGAGGTACTAGACCTGATACGATTTTAGCAGCTTACACAGCAACCCCCACACATTTTCCTACTCCCTGCTGACGAGAGGCAACTACCTCGAAACACGTGTCCAGGGATGGCACACGCCACGCATACTTGCATTCACACTCGAGCATAGGTGTATCCGCCGACGCTGACCTTCAGGGACCATTTTCTTTGGGGGAACACGCCTGGTAGGTGTAGCAGTGTGCGACCAATCTGGTTTAACTTTATATTCAGGCTCCCTTGAGCCGGTGGAGTCGACGGACTCATGGTTACGCACCTGCGCGCTACGAGAGGTACTAGACCTGATACGATTTTAGCAGCTTACACAGCAACCCCCACACATTTTCCTACTCCCTGCTGACGAGAGGCAACTACCTCGAAACACGTGTCCAGGGATGGCACACGCCACGCATACTTGCATTCACACTCGAGCATAGGTGTATCCGCCGACGCTGACCTTCAGGGACCATTTTCTTTGGGGGAACACGCCTGGTAGGTGTAGCAGTGTGCGACCAATCTGGTTTAACTTTATATTCAGGCTCCCTTGAGCCGGTGGAGTCGACGGACTCATGGTTACGCACCTGCGCGCTATGAGAGGTACTAGACCTGATACGATTTTAGCAGCTTACACAGCAACCCCCACACATTTTCCTACTCCCTGCTGACGAGAGGCAACTACCTCGAAACACGTGTCCAGGGATGGCACACGCCACGCATACTTGCATTCACACTCGAGCATAGGTGTATCCGCCGACGCTGACCTTCAGGGACCATTTTCTTTGGGGGAACACGCCTGGTAGGTGTAGCAGTGTGCGACCAATCTGGTTTAACTTTATATTCAGGCTCCCTTGAGCCGGTGGAGTCGACGGACTCATGGTTACGCACCTGCGCGCTACGAGAGGTACTAGACCTGATACGATTTTAGCAGCTTACACAGCAACCCCCACACATTTTCCTACTCCCTGCTGACGAGAGGCAACTACCTCGAAACACGTGTCCAGGGATGGCACACGCCACGCATACTTGCATTCACACTCGAGCATAGGTGTATCCGCCGACGCTGACCTTCAGGGACCATTTTCTTTGGGGGAACACGCCTGGTAGGTGTAGCAGTGTGCGACCAATCTGGTTTAACTTTATATTCAGGCTCCCTTGAGCCGGTGGAGTCGACGAACTCATGGTTACGCACCTGCGCGCTACGAGAGGTACTAGACCTGATACGATTTTAGCAGCTTACACAGCAACCCCCACACATTTTCCTACTCCCTGCTGACGAGAGGCAACTACCTCGAAACACGTGTCCAGGGATGGCACACGCCACGCATACTTGCATTCACACTCGAGCATAGGTGTATCCGCCGACGCTGACCTTCAGGGACCATTTTCTTTGGGGGAACACGCCTGGTAGGTGTAGCAGTGTGCGACCAATCTGGTTTAACTTTATATTCAGGCTCCCTTGAGCCGGTGGAGTCGACGGACTCATGGTTACGCACCTGCGCGCTACGAGAGGTACTAGACCTGATACGATTTTAGCAGCTTACACAGCAACCCCCACACATTTTCCTACTCCCTGCTGACGAGAGGCAACTACCTCGAAACACATGTCCAGGGATGGCACACGCCACGCATACTTGCATTCACACTCGAGCATAGGTGTATCCGCCGACGCTGACCTTCAGGGACCATTTTCTTTGGTGGAACACGCCTGGTAGGTGTAGCAGTGTGCGACCAATCTGGTTTAACTTTATATTCAGGCTCCCTTGAGCCGGTGGAGTCGACGGACTCATGGTTACGCACCTGCGCGCTACGAGAGGTACTAGACCTGATACGATTTTAGCAGCTTACACAGCAACCCCCACACATTTTCCTACTCCCTGCTGACGAGAGGCAACTACCTCGAAACACGTGTCCAGGGATGGCACACGCCACGCATACTTGCATTCACACTCGAGCATAGGTGTATCCGCCGACGCTGACCTTCAGGGACCATTTTCTTTGGGGGAACACGCCTGGTAGGTGTAGCAGTGTGCGACCAATCTGGTTTAACTTTATATTCAGGCTCCCTTGAGCCGGTGGAGTCGACGGACTCATGGTTACGCACCTGCGCGCTACGAGAGGTACTAGACCTGATACGATTTTAGCAGCTTACACAGCAACCCCCACACATTTTCCTACTCCCTGCTGACGAGAGGCAACTACCTCGAAACACGTGTCCAGGGATGGCACACGCCACGCATACTTGCATTCACACTCAAGCATAGGTGTATCCGCCGACGCTGACCTTCAGGGACCATTTTCTTTGGTGGAACACGCCTGGTAGGTGTAGCAGTGTGCGACCAATCTGGTTTAACTTTATATTCAGGCTCCCTTGAGCCGGTGGAGTCGACGGACTCATGGTTACGCACCTGCGCGCTACGAGAGGTACTAGACCTGATACGATTTTAGCAGCTTACACAGCAACCCCCACACATTTTCCTACTCCCTGCTGACGAGAGGCAACTACCTCGAAACACGTGTCCAGGGATGGCACACGCCACGCATACTTGCATTCACACTCGAGCATAGGTGTATCCGCCGACGCTGACCTTCAGGGACCATTTTCTTTGGGGGAACACGCCTGGTAGGTGTAGCAGTGTGCGACCAATCTGGTTTAACTTTATATTCAGGCTCCCTTGAGCCGGTGGAGTCGACGGACTCATGGTTACGCACCTGCGCGCTACGAGAGGTACTAGACCTGATACGATTTTAGCAGCTTACACAGCAACCCCACACATTTTCCTACTCCCTGCTGACGAGAGGCAACTACCTCGAAACACGTGTCCAGGGATGGCACACGCCACGCATACTTGCATTCACACTCGAGCATAGGTGTATCCGCCGATGCTGACCTTCAGGGACCATTTTCTTTGGGGGAACACGCCTGGTAGGTGTAGCAGTGTGCGACCAATCTGGTTTAACTTTATATTCAGGCTCCCTTGAGCCGGTGGAGTCGACGGACTCATGGTTACGCACCTGCGCGCTACGAGAGGTACTAGACCTGATACGATTTTAGCAGCTTACACAGCAACCCCCACACATTTTCCTACTCCCTGCTGACGAGAGGCAACTACCTCGAAACACGTGTCCAGGGATGGCACACGCCACGCATACTTGCATTCACACTCGAGCATAGGTGTATCCGCCGACGCTGACCTTCAGGGACCATTTTCTTTGGGGGAACACGCCTGGTAGGTGTAGCAGTGTGCGACCAATCTGGTTTAACTTTATATTCAGGCTCCCTTGAGCCGGTGGAGTCGACGGACTCATGGTTACGCACCTGCGCGCTACGAGAGGTACTAGACCTGATACGATTTTAGCAGCTTACACAGCAACCCCCACACATTTTCCTACTCCCTGCTGACGAGAGGCAACTACCTCGAAACACGTGTCCAGGGATGGCACACGCCACGCATACTTGCATTCACACTCGAGCATAGGTGTATCCGCCGACGCTGACCTTCAGGGACCATTTTCTTTGGGGGAACACGCCTGGTAGGTGTAGCAGTGTGCGACCAATCTGGTTTAACTTTATATTCAGGCTCCCTTGAGCCGGTGGAGTCGACGGACTCATGGTTACGCACCTGCGCGCTACGAGAGGTACTAGACCTGATACGATTTTAGCAGCTTACACAGCAACCCCCACACATTTTCCTACTCCCTGCTGACGAGAGGCAACTACCTCGAAACACGTGTCCAGGGATGGCACACGCCACGCATACTTGCATTCACACTCGAGCATAGGTGTATCCGCCGACGCTGACCTTCAGGGACCATTTTCTTTGGGGGAACACGCCTGGTAGGTGTAGCAGTGTGCGACCAATCTGGTTTAACTTTATATTCAGGCTCCCTTGAGCCGGTGGAGTCGACGGACTCATGGTTACGCACCTGCGCGCTACGAGAGGTACTAGACCTGATACGATTTTAGCAGCTTACACAGCAACCCCCACACATTTTCCTACTCCCTGCTGACGAGAGGCAACTACCTCGAAACACGTGTCCAGGGATGGCACACGCCACGCATACTTGCATTCACACTCGAGCATAGGTGTATCCGCCGACGCTGACCTTCAGGGACCATTTTCTTTGGGGGAACACGCCTGGTAGGTGTAGCAGTGTGCGACCAATCTGGTTTAACTTTATATTCAGGCTCCCTTGAGCCAGTGGAGTCGACGGACTCATGGTTACGCACCTGCGCGCTACGAGAGGTACTAGACCTGATACGATTTTAGCAGCTTACACAGCAACCCCCACACATTTTCCTACTCCCTGCTGACGAGAGGCAACTACCTCGAAACACGGGTCCAGGGATGGCACACGCCACGCATACTTGCATTCACACTCGAGCATAGGTGTATCCGCCGACGCTGACCTTCAGGGACCATTTTCTTTGGGGGAACACGCCTGGTAGGTGTAGCAGTGTGCGACCAATCTGGTTTAACTTTATATTCAGGCTCCCTTGAGCCGGTGGAGTCGACGGACTCATGGTTACGCACCTGCGCGCTACGAGAGGTACTAGACCTGATACGATTTTAGCAGCTTACACAGCAACCCCCACACATTTTCCTACTCCCTGCTGACGAGAGGCAACTACCTCGAAACACGTGTCCAGGGATGGCACACGCCACGCATACTTGCATTCACACTCGAGCATAGGTGTATCCGCCGACGCTGACCTTCAGGGACCATTTTCTTTGGGGGAACACGCCTGGTAGGTGTAGCAGTGTGCGACCAATCTGGTTTAACTTTATATTCAGGCTCCCTTGAGCCGGTGGAGTCGACGGACTCATGGTTACGCACCTGCGCGCTACGAGAGGTACTAGACCTGATACGATTTTAGCAGCTTACACAGCAACCCCCACACATTTTCCTACTCCCTGCTGACGAGAGGCAACTACCTCGAAACACGTGTCCAGGGATGGCACACGCCACGCATACTTGCATTCACACTCGAGCATAGGTGTATCCGCCGACGCTGACCTTCAGGGACCATTTTCTTTGGGGGAACACGCCTGGTAGGTGTAGCAGTGTGCGACCAATCTGGTTTAACTTTATATTCAGGCTCCCTTGAGCCGGTGGAGTCGACGGACTCATGGTTACGCACCTACGCGCTACGAGAGGTACTAGACCTGATACGATTTTAGCAGCTTACACAGCAACCCCCACACATTTTCCTACTCCCTGCTGACGAGAGGCAACTACCTCGAAACACGTGTCCAGGGATGGCACACGCCACGCATACTTGCATTCACACTCGAGCATAGGTGTATCCGCCGACGCTGACCTTCAGGGACCATTTTCTTTGGGGGAACACGCCTGGTAGGTGTAGCAGTGTGCGACCAATCTGGTTTAACTTTATATTCAGGCTCCCTTGAGCCGGTGGAGTCGACGGACTCATGGTTACGCACCTGCGCGCTACGAGAGGTACTAGACCTGATACGATTTTAGCAGCTTACACAGCAACCCCCACACATTTTCCTACTCCCTGCTGACGAGAGGCAACTACCTCGAAACACGTGTCCAGGGATGGCACACGCCACGCATACTTGCATTCACACTCGAGCATAGGTGTATCCGCCGACGCTGACCTTCAGGGACCATTTTCTTTGGGGGAACACGCCTGGTAGGTGTAGCAGTGTGCGACCAATCTGGTTTAACTTTATATTCAGGCTCCCTTGAGCCGGTGGAGTCGACGGACTTATGGTTACGCACCTGCGCGCTACGAGAGGTACTAGACCTGATACGATTTTAGCAGCTTACACAGCAACCCCCACACATTTTCCTACTCCCTGCTGACGAGAGGCAACTACCTCGAAACACGTGTCCAGGGATGGCACACGCCACGCATACTTGCATTCACACTCGAGCATAGGTGTATCCGCCGACGCTGACCTTCAGGGACCATTTTCTTTGGGGGAACACGCCTGGTAGGTGTAGCAGTGTGCGACCAATCTGGTTTAACTTTATATTCAGGCTCCCTTGAGCCGGTGGAGTCGACGGACTCATGGTTACGCACCTGCGCGCTACGAGAGGTACTAGACCTGATACGATTTTAGCAGCTTACACAGCAACCCCCACACATTTTCCTACTCCCTGCTGACGAGAGGCAACTACCTCGAAACACGTGTCCAGGGATGGCACACGCCACGCATACTTGCATTCACACTCGAGCATAGGTGTATCCGCCGACGCTGACCTTCAGGGACCATTTTCTTTGGGGGAACACGCCTGGTAGGTGTAGCAGTGTGCGACCAATCTGGTTTAACTTTATATTCAGGCTCCCTTGAGCCGGTGGAGTCGACGGACTCATGGTTACGCACCTGCGCGCTACGAGAGGTACTAGACCTGATACGATTTTAGCAGCTTACACAGCAACCCCCACACATTTTCCTACTCCCTGCTGACGAGAGGCAACTACCTCGAAACACGTGTCCAGGGATGGCACACGCCACGCATACTTGCATTCACACTCGAGCATAGGTGTATCCGCCGACGCTGACCTTCAGGGACCATTTTCTTTGGGGGAACACGCCTGGTAGGTGTAGCAGTGTGCGACCAATCTGGTTTAACTTTATATTCAGGCTCCCTTGAGCCGGTGGAGTCGACGGACTCATGGTTACGCACCTGCGCGCTATGAGAGGTACTAGACCTGATACGATTTTAGCAGCTTACACAGCAACCCCCACACATTTTCCTACTCCCTGCTGACGAGAGGCAACTACCTCGAAACACGTGTTCAGGGATGGCACACGCCACGCATACTTGCATTCACACTCGAGCATAGGTGTATCCGCCGACGCTGACCTTCAGGGACCATTTTCTTTGGGGGAACACGCCTGGTAGGTGTAGCAGTGTGCGACCAATCTGGTTTAACTTTATATTCAGGCTCCCTTGAGCCGGTGGAGTCGACGGACTCATGGTTACGCACCTGCGCGCTACGAGAGGTACTAGACCTGATACGATTTTAGCAGCTTACACAGCAACCCCCACACATTTTCCTACTCCCTGCTGACGAGAGGCAACTACCTCGAAACACGTGTCCAGGGATGGCACACGCCGTGCGACCAATCTGGTTTAACTTTATATTCAGGCTCCTTGAGCCGGTGGAGTCGACGAACTCATGGTTACGCACCTGCGCGCCCTCCTTGTCTTTCTTTGTGCGACCAATCTGGTTTAACTTTATATTCAGGCTCCCTTGAGCCGGTGGAGTCGACGAACTCATGGTTACGCACCTGCGCGCTACGAGAGGTACTAGACCTGATACGATTTTAGCAGCTTACACAGCAACCCCCACACATTTTCCTACTCCCTGCTGACGAGAGGCAACTACCTCGAAACACGTGTCCAGGGATGGCACACGCCACGCATACTTGCATTCACACTCGAGCATAGGTGTATCCGCCGACGCTGACCTTCAGGGACCATTTTCTTTGGGGGAACACGCCTGGTAGGTGTAGCAGTGTGCGACCAATCTGGTTTAACTTTATATTCAGGCTCCCTTGAGCCGGTGGAGTCGACGGACTCATGGTTACGCACCTGCGCGCTACGAGAGGTACTAGACCTGATACGATTTTAGCAGCTTACACAGCAACCCCCACACATTTTCCTACTCCCTGCTGACGAGAGGCAACTACCTCGAAACACATGTCCAGGGATGGCACACGCCACGCATACTTGCATTCACACTCGAGCATAGGTGTATCCGCCGACGCTGACCTTCAGGGACCATTTTCTTTGGTGGAACACGCCTGGTAGGTGTAGCAGTGTGCGACCAATCTGGTTTAACTTTATATTCAGGCTCCCTTGAGCCGGTGGAGTCGACGGACTCATGGTTACGCACCTGCGCGCTACGAGAGGTACTAGACCTGATACGATTTTAGCAGCTTACACAGCAACCCCCACACATTTTCCTACTCCCTGCTGACGAGAGGCAACTACCTCGAAACACGTGTCCAGGGATGGCACACGCCACGCATACTTGCATTCACACTCGAGCATAGGTGTATCCGCCGACCTTCAGGGACCATTTTCTTTGGGGGAACACGCCTGGTAGGTGTAGCAGTGTGCGACCAATCTGGTTTAACTTTATATTCAGGCTCCCTTGAGCCGGTGGAGTCGACGGACTCATGGTTACGCACCTGCGCGCTACGAGAGGTACTAGACCTGATACGATTTTAGCAGCTTACACAGCAACCCCCACACATTTTCCTACTCCCTGCTGACGAGAGGCAACTACCTCGAAACACGTGTCCAGGGATGGCACACGCCACGCATACTTGCATTCACACTCAAGCATAGGTGTATCCGCCGACGCTGACCTTCAGGGACCATTTTCTTTGGTGGAACACGCCTGGTAGGTGTAGCAGTGTGCGACCAATCTGGTTTAACTTTATATTCAGGCTCCCTTGAGCCGGTGGAGTCGACGGACTCATGGTTACGCACCTGCGCGCTACGAGAGGTACTAGACCTGATACGATTTTAGCAGCTTACACAGCAACCCCCACACATTTTCCTACTCCCTGCTGACGAGAGGCAACTACCTCGAAACACGTGTCCAGGGATGGCACACGCCACGCATACTTGCATTCACACTCGAGCATAGGTGTATCCGCCGACGCTGACCTTCAGGGACCATTTTCTTTGGGGGAACACGCCTGGTAGGTGTAGCAGTGTGCGACCAATCTGGTTTAACTTTATATTCAGGCTCCCTTGAGCCGGTGGAGTCGACGGACTCATGGTTACGCACCTGCGCGCTACGAGAGGTACTAGACCTGATACGATTTTAGCAGCTTACACAGCAACCCCACACATTTTCCTACTCCCTGCTGACGAGAGGCAACTACCTCGAAACACGTGTCCAGGGATGGCACACGCCACGCATACTTGCATTCACACTCGAGCATAGGTGTATCCGCCGACGCTGACCTTCAGGGACCATTTTCTTTGGGGGAACACGCCTGGTAGGTGTAGCAGTGTGCGACCAATCTGGTTTAACTTTATATTCAGGCTCCCTTGAGCCGGTGGAGTCGACGGACTCATGGTTACGCACCTGCGCGCTACGAGAGGTACTAGACCTGATACGATTTTAGCAGCTTACACAGCAACCCCCACACATTTTCCTACTCCCTGCTGACGAGAGGCAACTACCTCGAAACACGTGTCCAGGGATGGCACACGCCACGCATACTTGCATTCACACTCGAGCATAGGTGTATCCGCCGACGCTGACCTTCAGGGACCATTTTCTTTGGGGGAACACGCCTGGTAGGTGTAGCAGTGTGCGACCAATCTGGTTTAACTTTATATTCAGGCTCCCTTGAGCCGGTGGAGTCGACGGACTCATGGTTACGCACCTGCGCGCTACGAGAGGTACTAGACCTGATACGATTTTAGCAGCTTACACAGCAACCCCCACACATTTTCCTACTCCCTGCTGACGAGAGGCAACTACCTCGAAACACGTGTCCAGGGATGGCACACGCCACGCATACTTGCATTCACACTCGAGCATAGGTGTATCCGCCGACGCTGACCTTCAGGGACCATTTTCTTTGGGGGAACACGCCTGGTAGGTGTAGCAGTGTGCGACCAATCTGGTTTAACTTTATATTCAGGCTCCCTTGAGCCGGTGGAGTCGACGGACTCATGGTTACGCACCTGCGCGCTACGAGAGGTACTAGACCTGATACGATTTTAGCAGCTTACACAGCAACCCCCACACATTTTCCTACTCCCTGCTGACGAGAGGCAACTACCTCGAAACACGTGTCCAGGGATGGCACACGCCACGCATACTTGCATTCACACTCGAGCATAGGTGTATCCGCCGACGCTGACCTTCAGGGACCATTTTCTTTGGGGGAACACGCCTGGTAGGTGTAGCAGTGTGCGACCAATCTGGTTTAACTTTATATTCAGGCTCCCTTGAGCCGGTGGAGTCGACGGACTCATGGTTACGCACCTGCGCGCTACGAGAGGTACTAGACCTGATACGATTTTAGCAGCTTACACAGCAACCCCCACACATTTTCCTACTCCCTGCTGACGAGAGGCAACTACCTCGAAACACGTGTCCAGGGATGGCACACGCCACGCATACTTGCATTCACACTCGAGCATAGGTGTATCCGCCGACGCTGACCTTCAGGGACCATTTTCTTTGGGGGAACACGCCTGGTAGGTGTAGCAGTGTGCGACCAATCTGGTTTAACTTTATATTCAGGCTCCCTTGAGCCGGTGGAGTCGACGGACTCATGGTTACGCACCTGCGCGCTACGAGAGGTACTAGACCTGATACGATTTTAGCAGCTTACACAGCAACCCCCACACATTTTCCTACTCCCTGCTGACGAGAGGCAACTACCTCGAAACACGTGTCCAGGGATGGCACACGCCACGCATACTTGCATTCACACTCGAGCATAGGTGTATCCGCCGACGCTGACCTTCAGGGACCATTTTCTTTGGGGGAACACGCCTGGTAGGTGTAGCAGTGTGCGACCAATCTGGTTTAACTTTATATTCAGGCTCCCTTGAGCCGGTGGAGTCGACGGACTCATGGTTACGCACCTGCGCGCTACGAGAGGTACTAGACCTGATAAGATTTTAGCAGCTTACACAGCAACCCCCACACATTTTCCTACTCCCTGCTGACGAGAGGCAACTACCTCGAAACACGTGTCCAGGGATGGCACACGCCACGCATACTTGCATTCACACTCGAGCATAGGTGTATCTGCCGACGCTGACCTTCAGGGACCATTTTCTTTGGGGGAACACGCCTGGTAGGTGTAGCAGTGTGCGACCAATCTGGTTTAACTTTATATTCAGGCTCCCTTGAGCCGGTGGAGTCGACGGACTCATGGTTACGCACCTGCGCGCTACGAGAGGTACTAGACCTGATACGATTTTAGCAGCTTACACAGCAACCCCCACACATTTTCCTA
The DNA here is from genome assembly GCF_964204655.1 of Triturus cristatus. NCBI lineage: Eukaryota > Metazoa > Chordata > Amphibia > Caudata > Salamandridae > Triturus > Triturus cristatus. Next base: position 532,318,071 of record NC_140580.1, on the reverse strand, counting down.
CTCCCTGCTGACGAGAGGCAACTACCTCGAAACACGTGTCCAGGGATGGCACACGCCACGCATACTTGCATTCACACTCAAGCATAGGTGTATCCGCCGACGCTGACCTTCAGGGACCATTTTCTTTGCGGGAACACGCCTGGTAGGTGTAGCAGTGTGCGACCAATCTGGTTTAACTTTATATTCAGGCTCCCTTGAGCCGGTGGAGTCGACGGACTCATGGTTACGCACCTGCGCGCTACGAGAGGTACTAGACCTGATACGATTTTAGCAGCTTACACAGCAACCCCCACACATTTTCCTACTCCCTGCTGACGAGAGGCAACTACCTCGAAACACGTGTCCAGGGATGGCACACGCCACGCATACTTGCATTCACACTCGAGCATAGGTGTATCCGCCGACGCTGACCTTCAGGGACCATTTTCTTTGGGGGAACACGCCTGGTAGGTGTAGCAGTGTGCGACCAATCTGGTTTAACTTTATATTCAGGCTCCCTTGAGCCGGTGGAGTCGACGGACTCATGGTTACGCACCTGCGCGCTACGAGAGGTACTAGACCTGATACGATTTTAGCAGCTTACACAGCAACCCCCACACATTTTCCTACTCCCTGCTGACGAGAGGCAACTACCTCGAAACACGTGTCCAGGGATGGCACACGCCACGCATACTTGCATTCACACTCGAGCATAGGTGTATCCGCCGACGCTGACCTTCAGGGACCATTTTCTTTGGGGGAACACGCCTGGTAGGTGTAGCAGTGTGCGACCAATCTGGTTTAACTTTATATTCAGGCTCCCTTGAGCCGGTGGAGTCGACGGACTCATGGTTACGCACCTGCGCGCTACGAGAGGTACTAGACCTGATACGATTTTAGCAGCTTACACAGCAACCCCCACACATTTTCCTACTCCCTGCTGACGAGAGGCAACTACCTCGAAACACGTGTCCAGGGATGGCACACGCCACGCATACTTGCATTCACACTCGAGCATAGGTGTATCCGCCGACGCTGACCTTCAGGGACCATTTTCTTTGGGGGAACACGCCTGGTAGGTGTAGCAGTGTGCGACCAATCTGGTTTAACTTTATATTCAGGCTCCCTTGAGCCGGTGGAGTCGACGGACTCATGGTTACGCACCTGCGCGCTACGAGAGGTACTAGACCTGATACGATTTTAGCAGCTTACACAGCAACCCCCACACATTTTCCTACTCCCTGCTGACGAGAGGCAACTACCTCGAAACACGTGTCCAGGGATGGCACACGCCACGCATACTTGCATTCACACTCGAGCATAGGTGTATCCACCGACGCTGACCTTCAGGGACCATTTTCTTTGGGGGAACACGCCTGGTAGGTGTAGCAGTGTGCGACCAATCTGGTTTAACTTTATATTCAGGCTCCCTTGAGCCGGTGGAGTCGACGGACTCATGGTTACGCACCTGCGCGCTACGAGAGGTACTAGACCTGATACGATTTTAGCAGCTTACACAGCAACCCCCACACATTTTCCTACTCCCTGCTGACGAGAGGCAACTACCTCGAAACACGTGTCCAGGGATGGCACACGCCACGCATACTTGCATTCACACTCGAGCATAGGTGTATCCGCCGACGCTGACCTTCAGGGACCATCTTCTTTGGGGGAACACGCCTGGTAGGTGTAGCAGTGTGCGACCAATCTGGTTTAACTTTATATTCAGGCTCCCTTGAGCCGGTGGAGTCGACGGACTCATGGTTACGCACCTGCGCGCTATGAGAGGTACTAGACCTGATACGATTTTAGCAGCTTACACAGCAACCCCCACACATTTTCCTACTCCCTGCTGATGAGAGGCAACTACCTCGAAACACGTGTCCAGGGATGGCACACGCCACGCATACTTGCATTCACACTCGAGCATAGGTGTATCCGCCGACGCTGACCTTCAGGGACCATTTTCTTTGGGGGAACACGCCTGGTAGGTGTAGCAGTGTGCGACCAATCTGGTTTAACTTTATATTCAGGCTCCCTTGAGCCGGTGGAGTCGACGGACTCATGGTTACGCACCTGCGCGCTACGAGAGGTACTAGACCTGATACGATTTTAGCAGCTTACACAGCAACCCCCACACATTTTCCTACTCCCTGCTGACGAGAGGCAACTACCTCGAAACACGTGTCCAGGGATGGCACACGCCACGCATACTTGCATTCACACTCGAGCATAGGTGTATCCGCCGACGCTGACCTTCAGGGACCATTTTCTTTGGGGGAACACGCCTGGTAGGTGTAGCAGTGTGCGACCAATCTGGTTTAACTTTATATTCAGGCTCCCTTGAGCCGGTGGAGTCGACAGACTCATGGTTACGCACCTGCGCGCTACGAGAGGTACTAGACCTGATACGATTTTAGCAGCTTACACAGCAACCCCCACACATTTTCCTACTCCCTGCTGACGAGAGGCAACTACCTCGAAACACGTGTCCAGGGATGGCACACGCCACGCATACTTGCATTCACACTCGAGCATAGGTGTATCCGCCGACGCTGACCTTCAGGGACCATTTTCTTTGGGGGAACACGCCTGGTAGGTGTAGCAGTGTGCGACCAATCTGGTTTAACTTTATATTCAGGCTCCCTTGAGCCGGTGGAGTCGACGGACTCATGGTTACGCACCTGCGCGCTACGAGAGGTACTAGACCTGATACGATTTTAGCAGCTTACACAGCAACCCCCACACATTTTCCTACTCCCTGCTGACGAGAGGCAACTACCTCAAAACACGTGTCCAGGGATGGCACACGCCACGCATACTTGCATTCACACTCGAGCATAGGTGTATCCGCCGACGCTGACCTTCAGGGACCATTTTCTTTGGGGGAACACGCCTGGTAGGTGTAGCAGTGTGCGACCAATCTGGTTTAACTTTATATTCAGGCTCCCTTGAGCCGGTGGAGTCGACGGACTCATGGTTACGCACCTGCGCGCTACGAGAGGTACTAGACCTGATACGATTTTAGCAGCTTACACAGCAACCCCCACACATTTTCCTACTCCCTGCTGACGAGAGGCAACTACCTCGAAACACGTGTCCAGGGATGGCACACGCCACGCATACTTGCATTCACACTCGAGCATAGGTGTATCCGCCGACGCTGACCTTCAGGGACCATTTTCTTTGGGGGAACACGCCTGGTAGGTGTAGCAGTGTGCGACCAATCTGGTTTAACTTTATATTCAGGCTCCCTTGAGCCGGTGGAGTCGACGGACTCATGGTTACGCACCTGCGCGCTACGAGAGGTACTAGACCTGATACGATTTTAGCAGCTTACACAGCAACCCCCACACATTTTCCTACTCCCTGCTGACGAGAGGCAACTACCTCGAAACACGTGTCCAGGGATGGCACACGCCACGCATACTTGCATTCACACTCGAGCATAGGTGTATCCGCCGACGCTGACCTTCAGGGACCATTTTCTTTGGGGGAACACGCCTGGTAGGTGTAGCAGTGTGCGACCAATCTGGTTTAACTTTATATTCAGGCTCCCTTGAGCCGGTGGAGTCGACGGACTCATGGTTACGCACCTGCGCGCTACGAGAGGTACTAGACCTGATACGATTTTAGCAGCTTACACAGCAACCCCCACACATTTTCCTACTCCCTGCTGACGAGAGGCAACTACCTCGAAACACGTGTCCAGGGATGGCACACGCCACGCATACTTGCATTCACACTCGAGCATAGGTGTATCCGCCGACGCTGACCTTCAGGGACCATTTTCTTTGGGGGAACACGCCTGGTAGGTGTAGCAGTGTGCGACCAATCTGGTTTAACTTTATATTCAGGCTCCCTTGAGCCGGTGGAGTCGACGGACTCATGGTTACGCACCTGCGCGCTACGAGAGGTACTAGACCTGATACGATTTTAGCAGCTTACACAGCAACCCCCACACATTTTCCTACTCCCTGCTGACGAGAGGCAACTACCTCGAAACACGTGTCCAGGGATGGCACACGCCACGCATACTTGCATTCACACTCGAGCATAGGTGTATCCGCCGACGCTGACCTTCAGGGACCATTTTCTTTGGGGGAACACGCCTGGTAGGTGTAGCAGTGTGCGACCAATCTGGTTTAACTTTATATTCAGGCTCCCTTGAGCCGGTGGAGTCGACGGACTCATGGTTACGCACCTGCGCGCTACGAGAGGTACTAGACCTGATACGATTTTAGCAGCTTACACAGCAACCCCCACACATTTTCCTACTCCCTGCTGACGAGAGGCAACTACCTCGAAACACGTGTCCAGGGATGGCACACGCCACGCATACTTGCATTCACACTCGAGCATAGGTGTATCCGCCGACGCTGACCTTCAGGGACCATTTTCTTTGGGGGAACACGCCTGGTAGGTGTAGCAGTGTGCGACCAATCTGGTTTAACTTTATATTCAGGCTTCCTTGAGCCGGTGGAGTCGACAGACTCATGGTTACGCACCTGCGCGCTACGAGAGGTACTAGACCTGATACGATTTTAGCAGCTTACACAGCAACCCCCACACATTTTCCTACTACCTGCTGACGAGAGGCAACTACCTCGAAACACGTGTCCAGGGATGGCACACGCCACGCATACTTGCATTCACACTCGAGCATAGGTGTATCCGCCGACGCTGACCTTCAGGGACCATTTTCTTTGGGGGAACACGCCTGGTAGGTGTAGCAGTGTGCGACCAATCTGGTTTAACTTTATATTCAGGCTCCCTTGAGCCGGTGGAGTCGACGGACTCATGGTTACGCACCTGCGCGCTACGAGAGGTACTAGACCTGATACGATTTTAGCAGCTTACACAGCAACCCCCACACATTTTCCTACTCCCTGCTGACGAGAGGCAACTACCTCGAAACACGTGTCCAGGGATGGCACACGCCACGCATACTTGCATTCACACTCGAGCATAGGTGTATCCGCCGACGCTGACCTTCAGGGACCATTTTCTTTGGGGGAACACGCCTGGTAGGTGTAGCAGTGTGCGACCAATCTGGTTTAACTTTATATTCAGGCTCCCTTGAGCCGGTGGAGTCGACGGACTCATGGTTACGCACCTGCGTGCTACGAGAGGTACTAGACCTGATACGATTTTAGCAGCTTACACAGCAACCCCCACACATTTTCCTACTCCCTGCTGACGAGAGGCAACTACCTCGAAACACGTGTCCAGGGATGGCACACGCCACGCATACTTGCATTCACACTCGAGCATAGGTGTATCCGCCGACGCTGACCTTCAGGGACCATTTTCTTTGGGGGAACACGCCTGGTAGGTGTAGCAGTGTGCGACCAATCTGGTTTAACTTTATATTCAGGCTCCCTTGAGCCGGTGGAGTCGACGGACTCATGGTTACGCACCTGCGCGCTACGAGAGGTACTAGACCTGATACGATTTTAGCAGCTTACACAGCAACCCCCACACATTTTCCTACTCCCTGCTGACGAGAGGCAACTACCTCGAAACACGTGCCCAGGGATGGCACACGCCACGCATACTTGCATTCACACTCGAGCATAGGTGTATCCGCCGACGCTGACCTTCAGGGACCATTTTCTTTGGGGGAACATGCCTGGTAGGTGTAGCAGTGTGCGACCAATCTGGTTTAACTTTATATTCAGGCTCCCTTGAGCCGGTGGAGTCGACGGACTCATGGTTACGCACCTGCGCGCTACGAGAGGTACTAGACCTGATACGATTTTAGCAGCTTACACAGCAACCCCCACACATTTTCCTACTCCCTGCTGACGAGAGGCAACTACCTCGAAACACGTGTCCAGGGATGGCACACGCCACGCATACTTGCATTCACACTCGAGCATAGGTGTATCCGCCGACGCTGACCTTCAGGGACCATTTTCTTTGGGGGAACACGCCTGGTAGGTGTAGCAGTGTGCGACCAATCTGGTTTAACTTTATATTCAGGCTCCCTTGAGCCGGTGGAGTCGACGGACTCATGGTTACGCACCTGCGCGCTATGAGAGGTACTAGACCTGATACGATTTTAGCAGCTTACACAGCAACCCCCACACATTTTCCTACTCCCTGCTGACGAGAGGCAACTACCTCGAAACACGTGTCCAGGGATGGCACACGCCACGCATACTTGCATTCACACTCGAGCATAGGTGTATCCGCCGACGCTGACCTTCAGGGACCATTTTCTTTGGGGGAACACGCCTGGTAGGTGTAGCAGTGTGCGACCAATCTGGTTTAACTTTATATTCAGGCTCCCTTGAGCCGGTGGAGTCGACGGACTCATGGTTACGCACCTGCGCGCTACGAGAGGTACTAGACCTGATACGATTTTAGCAGCTTACACAGCAACCCCCACACATTTTCCTACTCCCTGCTGACGAGAGGCAACTACCTCGAAACACGTGTCCAGGGATGGCACACGCCACGCATACTTGCATTCACACTCGAGCATAGGCGTATCCGCCGACGCTGACCTTCAGGGACCATTTTCTTTGGGGGAACACGCCTGGTAGGTGTAGCAGTGTGCGACCAATCTGGTTTAACTTTATATTCAGGCTCCCTTGAGCCGGTGGAGTCGACGGACTCATGGTTACGCACCTGCGCGCTACGAGAGGTACTAGACCTGATACGATTTTAGCAGCTTACACAGCAACCCCCACACATTTTCCTACTCCCTGCTGACGAGAGGCAACTACCTCGAAACACGTGTCCAGGGATGGCACACGCCACGCATACTTGCATTCACACTCGAGCATAGGTGTATCCGCCGACGCTGACCTTCAGGGACCATTTTCTTTGGGGGAACACGCCTGGTAGGTGTAGCAGTGTGCGACCAATCTGGTTTAACTTTATATTCAGGCTCCCTTGAGCCGGTGGAGTCGACGGACTCATGGTTACGCACCTGCGCGCTACGAGAGGTACTAGACCTGATACGATTTTAGCAGCTTACACAGCAACCCCCACACATTTTCCTACTCCCTGCTGACGAGAGGCAACTACCTCGAAACACGTGTCCAGGGATGGCACACGCCACGCATACTTGCATTCACACTCGAGCATAGGTGTATCCGCCGACGCTGACCTTCAGGGACCATTTTCTTTGGGGGAACACGCCTGGTAGGTGTAGCAGTGTGCGACCAATCTGGTTTAACTTTATATTCAGGCTCCCTTGAGCCGGTGGAGTCGACGGACTCATGGTTACGCACCTGCGCGCTACGAGAGGTACTAGACCTGATACGATTTTAGCAGCTTACACAGCAACCCCCACACATTTTCCTACTCCCTGCTGACGAGAGGCAACTACCTCGAAACACGTGTCCAGGGATGGCACACGCCACGCATACTTGCATTCACACTCGAGCATAGGTGTATCCGCCGACGCTGACCTTCAGGGACCATTTTCTTTGGGGGAACACGCCTGGTAGGTGTAGCAGTGTGCGACCAATCTGGTTTAACTTTATATTCAGGCTCCCTTGAGCCGGTGGAGTCGACGGACTCATGGTTACGCACCTGCGCGCTACGAGAGGTACTAGACCTGATACGATTTTAGCAGCTTACACAGCAACCCCCACACATTTTCCTACTCCCTGCTGACGAGAGGCAACTACCTCGAAACACGTGTCCAGGGATGGCACACGCCACGCATACTTGCATTCACACTCGAGCATAGGTGTATCCGCCGACGCTGACCTTCAGGGACCATTTTCTTTGGGGGAACACGCCTGGTAGGTGTAGCAGTGTGCGACCAATCTGGTTTAACTTTATATTCAGGCTCCCTTGAGCCGGTGGAGTCGACGGACTCATGGTTACGCACCTGCGCGCTACAAGAGGTACTAGACCTGATACGATTTTAGCAGCTTACACAGCAACCCCCACACATTTTCCTACTCCCTGCTGACGAGAGGCAACTACCTCGAAACACGTGTCCAGGGATGGCACACGCCACGCATACTTGCATTCACACTCGAGCATAGGTGTATCCGCCGACGCTGACCTTCAGGGACCATTTTCTTTGGGGGAACACGCCTGGTAGGTGTAGCAGTGTGCGACCAATCTGGTTTAACTTTATATTCAGGCTCCCTTGAGCCGGTGGAGTCGACGGACTCATGGTTACGCACCTGCGCGCTACGAGAGGTACTAGACCTGATACGATTTTAGCAGCTTACACAGCAACCCCCACACATTTTCCTACTCCCTGCTGACGAGAGGCAACTACCTCGAAACACGTGTCCAGGGATGGCACACGCCACGCATACTTGCATTCACACTCGAGCATAGGTGTATCCGCCGACGCTGACCTTCAGGGACCATTTTCTTTGGGGGAACACGCCTGGTAGGTGTAGCAGTGTGCGACCAATCTGGTTTAACCATATACTAAAAAAGTGGTATAAGAACCACGACAATTCTACAGACAATGCCTAGGCCATTTAAGATCGCTGGCCCCTTTAGAATCCACCCCAGGTTATGTGGAAGGGGACCCACGGGAGGCGCGTGGAGTGGAAGTAGCTGCTGTCGGGATCTCTATTATAGCCTACGGAGAATGTCGCGGTTGGAAATAAACAGTTTTAAAATACTTCTAGCAGGAGTTCAAAGTTAAAACTTTAGACTTAAGCTTTTGAGGAGCCCACTACCACGAGAGTACTGAGGTACCACTGTTACCTGCCCCAGGGAAGCCGGGTGCATAGGTCGTTTTCGATGTCGGGTCGCGGGCTGATTTTCAATGGGAAAATAGTCAAAAGTTCTGCTAACCAAAAGCGTCGATGATTCCGTGAAGATCAAAGATGTGAAGATTGTAGAGAAGAACCTGAAAGCAGAGGGGACAGAGTCTGGGTCACGGCAAAGTGACCAGGAGGCTCAAAGCAAAGAGCCCTACGATGTCGGGTGCTTCAGGTGGGAAGTGGTGTAGCTTGGATCTGCAGCCACGGGCTCCGGGAGGCATCAAGGAACGCCAGCTTCTGGAGGGCAACTGTCCCAAGTCGGATGAGGGTCGCTGCGGTGTTAGTGTCCGGATTGGATCCACTAAGCCTTGGCAACCGCAACCCACGCAAGATGAACAAATCTACTACCGTGCAGACCCACGAGGTCTGGGAGAGGTCTCCGTTGGGGAGACTGTAGAGCAGGCCTGGAGCAACCAGGGGAACTCTTGATTGTTGAAATAGACCTCCGCTGGGGCCCACAAGTTGAGAGACAAGGGACCATGGGAGGCGGCAATTTGGAGTGCGTAAAAGGGCACCCACGGGCCACCGGAGGGGGCTAGGGCGCTGGTCTTTGGCACAATTGCTGTAGAGTGGTTGGCTCGTAAACGGGCCAAAGCACAACTTCCCCACTGGTCAGGGTCGTGTGCTACGCAAGAGGTGGCCGGTGTCCTGGGGTATTGGGGATCTCAGCACCCACGTGATCCATGGTGCCCAAACTCGTTGAGCACACTCACTGGCCTCTGGGATGCGCTGGAAACCCACCTCAAGGGTACTGGAGGTCGTCGAAGTCCATAGGAGCAGCGAGGTTCCAACCGGGTCACTTGCAGTGTTTCAGGTGCCTGCCAAGCAGGGGGGTAACTCCTTTACCCCAAGGGAGATTTCTTCAGTCAGCTGGGCAGCAGCAAGTCGAAGGTCAAGACTGTAAAGTTCAAGATAAATCTGAGGCTCTGGGGTCACGTTATTCACTTTTATCCCCAAGATTAGGGGAGTGTCCAGAGTAGTGTCCACCAATGAGTGGTGAGGCGGGAAAGGGTGGCTACACCCTCTCCCCTTTGTGTGTTTCCCGCCTGGGCGAGGGGCAGGATGCCCCTGAACCGGTTCCAAGCAGTGTATGCAGAATGGAGGTTCTGCAGCTACCTACGTGCAACTCTGAAAGGACATTTGGTGCACCCACCCTGTTCCAATCCACATTATCCTGTCTGGGGAGATGCTAGCACCTCCCTGCCACAGGAGCCCTATTGTCCAGCTGGCGAGGCTGGGATTTTCCCCAGCAACAGCCAGCCAGGGTCGTGTAGGTGGCGGGCAGTAGCCATTTTGTACTACTTGTGCACTTTTAAATTGGTGTCTCAATTCTGCCGCTTTTCCCATATCGCCCCTCTAGCAGGGGGGAATCGTACCCTCATGCCCATGGCTGGACTGGGGGTATGATTCCTACATGTTTGACACCAAACACGATATGGTTCTGTGCAGCCATTCTCAAGTTATCGCGTTATCGCGATAGACTTAAAATGCGGTTAAGAGTATATGGTATGGCTACACTACAAACAACCCAACAATGATTTTACGAGGGTTGCAGAGAGGCCCTACTCATGTAGGGGTCCCCCCTCACACATACCTCAGCACCCTGCCTTGTAGGATTAGCAAGGCCTGCTATAGGGGTGACCTATGAGAGTATATGTGTTGTAATGGGGTGGGATATAGGGTACCTATATCCCTGTAAGGGGTGCTAGCACCACCCTACCCAGACTACAGTAGTGGTCTGGTGGTGTCAGTTTGTATGGCTGTCCCAGGGTGGCACAATAAGTGCTGCAGCCCTGGTAGGCCTACTGAGGGACCCATGCCCTGGGTACCTAGGGTACCATCTACAAGGGACTGTCAGGGCATCCTCAGCATCCAATTGGTTTGTACCTAGGGTACTTCACATTAGTTTTAGGGAGAAAGCAGATAGGCTGGGGTCCTGGATAGCAGGATCCCAGCCAGACTAGTCAAAAACCACTCAAATACCAGGCAAAAAGTTGGGGGCAACCATTAGGCAGATTCCACCTTCCTACATAACCCCTCCCCCCAAACGAAAGGAGATAAGGCTAACCTTGTCCAGATAAGCCTTTATTTCCTGAGTGGCCATATAAGGAAGAACCTGCACTAGCATTGTTGCTCCCTGTCTCATGGTCCACTTGGGAAATCCTACAACAAGGGGTTCTAGAGTTTCTCCAAAGTCTAGGGGAATTACCTGTATTGGTTTTTGGTACAGAGGTGGGCTGGTGGGGTGTCTGAGTCTGAAAGTGAGGCCCTATTTGGGGTGGTCTCAACCTCCTCAGGTCACTGGTCACCATGGAAGCCTTTCTGCCCATGACTGTGTTATATCTGGCCCTAAGGGTCAACCTCTGGTTGCCTACAGCTGGGGGTTGGATCCCTTTGGTTGGAATAGTGGCGGGCACTGGAAGGTTTGGGGCAACTATGCCCCAGGTTTCCCTGTGCTCAACATCATCCATTTGAGGGGTACCTATACCTAGGGGTAAGGGGGATCCCTCAGTTTGTAGAGGAATATTCACCTGGCTGAAACTACTCTGCTGGGTGTCCCTAATCTGCTGATGAGGGGGTTCCTCTGGACAGGGGCCCATTAAGGGTCCACTGACCTCCCTGACCTCTGCAGCCCTGGGCTGACTGAGGCAGGGTAGAGAGGGGCAGGATACCTGCTCCAGACTGGGTACCACCTTGGAAGGATCCCCTGCCATCAGAGAGGTGGCCAGGCCAGGCCTGTCCACTTCTGGGGCAGTTACTTCACAAGGGGCAGGATCAGTTCCCTGAGAAACTTGACCCTTACCTTTAGTCTGGTGGGGGGAGGGCTGTTCCTCACCCCCTATGCTCTCTGTTTGTGTGGAGTGATCCATAGTTTCAGGCTTCACTCCCTTTATTTTCTCCTGGGGTGGAGGTGAGGCCCTCAGGGTCTCATCCACTCTCTCAGGGATTCCTACCATTTTCAAATGGGCCTTGTGATCTACCTCAGCCCAGGCTGAGATTTCCAGATCATTCCCCAGTAGACAATCTACAGGCAAGGTTGGGGACACTGCCACTCTCTTTGGGCCAATTACCCCTCCCCAGCTGAGATTTACCACTGCCATGGGATGGTCTGTCCTAATTCCATCTATATTGGTCACATGGTAGCTAAACCCAGGTAAAAGCTGTTCTAGGGGCACTAGTCTCTTGGTCACCATGGTGACACTGGCCCCTGTGTCCTTGTAGGCCACAGCCTTCTGACCATTGATCATGGGCTCTTGTCTGAACCTGCCCAAGATATTGGGATCCATGGTAAAGTTGGCAAACCCCATGCCACCATCACAGACTAGAGTTGCTTGTGTAGGGGACCTGGTTAGGCCAGAGTCCACCTGAGTTCCCCAAGAAAGCCCAACTAAATTTTTGGGTGCACTCCCACCACCTGGGGGATTACTACTAGTAGCAACAGGAGGTGTTGGAGCTGCAATGGGAGGAACATTTTCTTTATTGCCATTCTTTGGACAGCTGGAGTCAGTTTTCCAGTGGCCAGGTTGCTTACACGTATGGCAATATGGTTTCTTGTTAGAAGAGGAAGGATTTTGGGACCCACCCCCAGCACTGGGTTTTTGGGGCCCTTCAGGGGACTTTTCTGTTTTATTATCCCCACCTTTCTCTTTGGGCTTGGTAGAATTTTTCTTCTGGTCACCACCTTGGTTCTTGGGCCTGATCCTGGTTCTGACCCATTTGTCTGCCTTCTTTCCCAATTCTTGGGGAGAGGTCAGATCAGAGTCCACCAGGTGCTGGTGTAAGAGTTGGTTTTGACAATTATTAAGAATCTGCTCCCTCATGATGAGATTATACAATCCTTGATAATTATTTACTTTACTGCCATTTAACCAACCTTCTAATGCCTTGGTAGCACAATCCACAAAGTCTACCCAATCGTGATCCTGTGCTTTTTGGGTGTCTCGGAACTTAAGTCTGTATTGATCAGTGGTTAAGCCAAACCCATCTATTAAAGCATCTCTGAAGATATAATAATCATCTGCATCCTCTTCTCTTACAGAGAGGAGCTTGTCTCTACCTTTGTCTGCAAAGGAGAGCCACAGGATTGCTGCCCACTGTTCTACTGGGACCCTTTGTACTTTACAGGCCCTCTCAAGAGCAGAGATCCATTTGTGGATATCATCCCCTGTCTTATAGGGGGTCTCAATCTTGTGGAGGTTCCTATTGTCAGGGACTTTCTCTCTAACTCTAGGGGTTTCATTACTGCCACCAGGGGTCTCTAGACCCCACTTTCTTGAAGCTTTCTGAAGCTCCAGGGACTCCCTGTCCAATGCTAACTGTTCTCTCCTGAGCTGTAGCTTTGCCTGCTCAAACTGGATCAGTCTGCATTTCCTCTCTTGGGAGGATTCTCTCCTCTGAGGAGAGGAAGAGGTCCTTTTGGATCTCCTAGAATGGTTGGACCCCACTGAGGGGGATCTGTTCCTTCTACTTGGATCCACCACTTTCCCTTTAGGGATGGAGAGAGTGCCTTTTGGGCCTTCACCTCCATGTTGTGAGTGGTCTTGTTCTTCCAGGTCAGGATCTTCCTCCTCTTCCTGGTCCTCATCAGAGTCCTCTCTAGGAGGGTCCTCTTCTGAGGGATGCCCACCCAACCTGTCTACCCCATCAGACCCTAAAGTCTGCTTAAAGTCTGCCATGATCAGGATTTCCCTGAGACGTTGGGTATTGGCACCTTTGTTTGTCTTAAGTTTCCTAGAGGTGCACATCTCCCTAAGATCAGCAAAGGAGAGATGATCATACTTGTCGACTGGGACCCTTTGGGGTCCTTCCAGAGCCTTATGGGCACCTGAACTTAAAGACATTTCTAGTGTAGTTGTAGTGGTGTATCTATCTACACTAGGTGTGGCCTACTGAACCCTTTCTTGAGTTGTAGTCAAGATGTGCTAAACCCTCTACACACAACTCCTAAGTTCAGTAGAACTTATTGTATTCTAAGCTTGAATTTATATGTACCTTTGGTACCAAGTGGCTTTCACTTTAGAAATTCAACTTGTTATTTGGTAAAACAATGGCAAGCTTGAATCCAACCGCTGCACACCAATGTGAGAAGTTGGCCTGGCATATGCTGTCTCCTAGTTATAGGGACACCTTGCACCAGTCGAATTCGACTCTTATTGATGATAGGTTTAAGACAACCTTTAAAGAAAGCTATCCTAGTGGTAGCTGCGGAGAGCAGCCTTCAGGCTAAGTCTTGAAGGAGTGTTAAGCTTATTGTTTTACCATAATTACCTCTTGAATAACCAAATGAAAGAGTAGCCCACACAGGTATATATATAAAATATATGTATTTATTCTAGACAGAATCCCACAGTCTCTTTGTGAAGCTGTGGCAAAGTTACAATTTCAAACAAGCATTGATAGATACAATAAATAGCACTGTTAACATTGGGCCCCGGGGGGGACCAAACCATATACTAAAAAAGTGGTATAAGAACCACGACAATTCTACAGACAATGCCTAGCGCATTTAGGATCGCTGGTCCCTTTAGAATCCACCCCAGGTTATGAGGAAGGGGACCCACGGGAGGCGCGTGGAGTGGAAGTAGCTGCTGTCGGGATCTCAATTATAGCCTATGGAGAATGTCGCGGTTGGAAATAAACAGTTTTAAAATACTTCTAGCAGGAGTTCAAAGTTAAAACTTTAGACTTAAGCTTTTGAGGAGCCCACTATCACGAGAGTACCGAGGTACCACTGTTACCTGCCCCAGGGAAGCCGGGTGCATAGGTCGCTTTCGATGTCGGGTCACGGGCTGATTTTCAATGGGAAAATAGTCAAATGTTCTGCTAGCCAAAAGCGTCGATGATTCCGTGAAGATCAAAGATGTGAAGATTGTAGAGAAGAACCTGAAAGCAGAGGGGACAGAGTCTGGGTCATGGCAAAGTGACCAGGAGGCTCAAAGCAAAGAGCCCTTCGATGTCGGGTGCTTCAGGTGGGAAGTGGTGTAGCTTGGATCTGCAGCCACGGGCTCCGGGAGGCTTCAAGGAAGGCCAGCTTCTGGAGGGCAACTGTCCCACATTGGATGAGGGTCACTGCGGTGTTAGTGTCCGGATTGGATCCACTAAGCCTTGGCAACTGCAACCCACGCACGATGAACAAATCTGCTACCGTGCAGACCCACGAGGTCTGGGAGAGATTTCCGTTGGGGAGACTGTAGAGCAGGCCTGAAGCAGCCAGGGGAACTCTTGATTGTCGAAATAGACCTCCGCTGGGGCCCTCAAGTCGTGAGACAAGGGACTGCGGGAGGTGGCAATTTGGAATGCGTAAAAGGGCACCCACGGGCCACCGGAGGGGGATAGGGCACTGGTCTTTGGCACAAATGCTGTAGAGTGGTTGGCTCGTAAATGGGCCAAAGCACAACTTCCCCACTGGTCAGGGTCGTGTGCTACGCAAGAGGTGACCGGTGTCCTGGGGTATTGGGGATCTCGGCACCCACGCGGTCCACGGTTCCCAAACTCGTTGAGCACACTCACTGGCCTCTGGGATGTGCTGGAAACCCACCTCAAGGGTACTGGAGGTCGTCAAAGTCCGTAGGAGCAGCAAGGTTCCAACCGGGTCACTTGCAGTGTTTCAGGTGCCTGCCAAGCAGGGGGGTAACTCCTTTACCCCAAGGGAGATTTCTTCTGTCAGCTGGGCAGCAGCAAGTCGAAGCTCAAGACTGTAAAGTTCAAGGTTAATCTGAGGCTCTGGGGCCACGTTATTCACCTTTATCCCCAAGATTAGGGGAGTGTCCAGAGTAGTGTCCACCAATGAGTGGTGAGGCGGGAAAGGGTGGCTACACCCTCTCCCCTTTGTGTGTTTCCCGCCTGGGCGAGGGGCAGGATGCCCCTGAACCGGTTCCAAGCGGTGTATGCAGAATGGAGGTTCTGCAGCTGCGTACGTGCAACTCTGAAAGGACATTTGGTGCACCCACCCTGTTCCAATCCACATTATCCTGTCTGGGGAGATGCTAGCACCTCCCTGCCACAGGAGCCCTATTGTCCAGCTGGCGAGGCTGGGATTTTCCCAAGCAACAGCCAGCCAGGGTCGTGTAGGTGGCGGGCAGTAGCCATTTTGTACTACTTGTGCACTTTTAAATTGGTGTCTCAATTCTGCCGCTTTTCCCATATCGCCCCTCTATCAGGGGGGAATCGTACCCTCATACCCATGGCTGGACTGGGGGTATGATTCCTACATGTTTGACACCAAACACGATATGGTTCTGTGTAGCCATTCTCAAGTTATCGCGTTATCGCGATAGACTTATAATGCAGTTAAGAGTATATGATATGGCTACACTACAAACAACCCAGCAATGATTTTACGAGGGTTGCAGAGAGGCCCTACACATGTAGGGGTCCCCCCTCACCCATACCTCAGCACCCTGCCTTGTAGGATTAGCAAGGCCTGCTATAGTGGTGACCTATGAGAGTATATGTGTTGTAATGGGATGGGATATAGGGTACCTATATCCCTGTAAGGGGTGCTAGCACCACCTTACCCAGACTACAGTAGTGGTCTGGTGGTGTCAGTTTGTATGGCTGTCCCAGGGTGGCACAATAAGTGCTGCAGCCCTGGTAGGCCTACTGAGGGACCTATGCCCTGGGTACCTAGGGTACCATCTACAAGGGACTGTCAGGGCAACCTCAGCATCCAATTGGTTTGTACCTAGGGTACTTCACATTAGTTTTAGGGAGAAAGCAGATAGGCTGGGGTCCTGGATAGCAGGATCCCAGCCAGACTAGTCAAAAACCACTCAAATACCAGGCAAAAAGTTGGGGGCATCCATTAGTCAGATTCCACCTTCCTACACTAGTTTATATGCTATATTTGAAACACAGATCCTTCAAGGACTTAAAACGTTTGTTGTAGCACTATCTGAAGAAGGAAGACAACTTGGCCTTCTAGGATCTTTGTGACTATTTTAAGTTTACTCTCCAATGTTTCATGATGAACTACATAGAAATATAGCTTCTGGGGTAATCATTTCAGGAATTGAGTATTGTTGAATGCCTGCAAAATCTACATACAGTGCTAATAATATGGTGATATATCTACCATTTCCAAGAACAAAACATTTCGATCCAGACTGAGAAACAAATTAATAAGACAGGAGAAGTCCTTGCTCTCATTTGTGACTTTTCAACTTGGAGCCACAGGCATTGACAACAATGTATTCCTCAGGGGGATGAGCAGACCTAATAGTCTCTCTCAGACACCAGTCCTTTCTGATACAGCATCCCCCTTAGTCATTACATTACTCTACTCAGGATGTTCAAGGATTCACTGATGGGGGAACATATTCCTCTTTTCAAGAACCAGTGACATGGAAGTGCCAGAGGCCATCGGGTACTGCATTTGGGCAACACCAAGTAGAAGGTTAAACTTGTGGCGGAGGACAGGAAAACAATTTTCTTTTTATCAGATCCCCAGTGAAGCACACTGTTACATGGTGTCTAAACTATTATGCAACAAAGAGCCATTTGACCACATCTCATTGCATGGCATTGAAACCACGGATTTATTTTTGGCACGCAAACCATCAAGCATACTTATGCACATCAGGCACCAACGAGATGAAAGTTTGATAATCTGCCATTCAAAATGACAAAACTACAGTCCATGTTCCATATATTTCACCTAGAAGACTCTCGGTGACCCATAGATCTGTCTGGCAATCATCTGTATCTCCCAAATAGCCAAATTCATCAATATTTTCTGCAGTTCTCAGGCCAATACAGGGTCTACCAGGGCTAAAGATGGTTAAAATTGCAGGCATCAGTGGTGGGGCTATATCTTGAACAACGAGGTAAGATCTCCCCATAACTTTACAAATGGTTAATTTTGATTGCTTCTCTCCCTAGGGCCTAGAAAGACATAATTCTAATAGGTATACATATTCAGGATTTTGGCTTTATTATCAGCTTGAAATCAGACTGCAAGCTGGCACAGGCAATACAATTAATATCGACTATGTTCAGGAATGAGCTAGGGAAGATTTACCTTCTGTTGGAAACGGCCCTTTTTGCAGGGTTATCCCCAAACTTTTTGCTTCTTCCTCCTTTATTTTTTCTAAACCGTGGTTGTTGGCAATAGGACCCTGAGCACTTTACCACTGCTGATCAGTGCTAAAGTGCATATGCTCTCTGTATAAATTGTTATGTTGATTGGTTATCCATGATTGGCATATTTGTTTCACCTGTTAGCCCCTAGTAAAGTGCACTGAGTGTGCCAGGGCTGGTGATTCAAATGCTACTAGTGGGCTGCAGCACTGATTGTGCCACCCACAGGAGTAGTCCTAAAAATCATGTCTTAGGCCTGCTTGCAGTGCCTATGTGCAGTCCAGGACTGCCATGTCGACCTGGCCAGTGCACCCACTGACCAGGCCTTATCCTTCCCTTTCTGTACATGTCAGGCATCCCTATGGCAGCCCTAGGTACCCCCCTGGGCTGGGTGCAGTGTACCTGAAAGGTAGGGCATGTACTGAGGTGTGTAACATGCCCTGGTAGTGAATTACAGCCATTTTCGTTTTTTCACTGCTGAGAGGCTATCTTGCCCATAGGATAGAATGGGGAAGGCTGTTTACATGTCTATCTTCCCATAGGGGCAAGATAGAAAATCCAAGTTTGGTATCTCTGTGTTCAGAATTTAATTATACATCTTTTTAGCAAGATGGTTTTTAAATTCACTGTGTGAGAATAGCACTTTTTAGAAAGTAGCTATTCTCCTGTTTAACCTTCCTGTGTGCTGGTTGGCTGAAGGGTGTCATGTGATGGGCTAGGTGGCTCCAGGAGCCTGGATGAGTCAGCAGCAGGGTGAATAGGTAGATCTGCTTTAGATGGGTGGGAGGAGTAGTCCCTGGGTTTGAATAGGGCTGCCCCTGCCAACACAAAGCTGGCTCCACCCCCTGCTGGCCAGGCTGAGGACTCTGCCTCTGCTGGCACAAAGAAGGCTCCACCTCCTGCTGAGCGTCTAACGACCCTGCCCCTCACTCTGAAAGGAACCAGGTGCTCCAGAGCAGAGCACACCCAGGAACCGGTTTGAGCAGGGGAATCCCCCCACTGGAACAAAGAGAGACAAAGACTTGGAGGGGTATAAGAAGAGGACCCCAGACACCTACAACTTTAGATCACTTTGGAACTAAGAAGAAACCTCTGCCAAGGAGAAAGCTGAAAAGGACTGAAGAGGAGAAGACTGCCTGCTTGCTGTTTTGCTTTGCTGCCAAGGAGAGGGGAAGGACTTTGCTGTGTCCCCTTCTTTTGATTCTGATCTCCAAGGGCCTGAGAAGAGCTGGCTCCCTGTTAAGAAGTCCCAGGAACAAAAGGACTTCACCACCAGCTCCCCTGGAACTCTGCCGAGAGAGTTCTGACCTGCCTTGGAGTGCTTGCCCAGTCTTGGGGCCTCAGGAGGTCGTTTTGCTGTGTTTGGGAGCTTGGAAGCAGAAGCGTGAACAAGAGTGACTGGTACCCAACGCATCATCCGATTGCGTGTCGCAAGAACGAGAGTGCGTGGAAAATTTCATCGCGGCACCATCGCAACACGCAGGGTCCCCGCATCGCCGAGTGCGTCGAGCATCGTCCCGAAGCGTGAAGATTCCTGCCATTGCGAGGGTTGTCGCAGAACCAGTTTGCGAGCCGCACCACTGCCGGTGCGTGGAAAGTCTCCAGTAATCGGGTGCGTCGACGCAGAGTCCCGTTCTGTGGCGCATCGAGAGTTGCGGCGCCGGAAGGCAACGCTGCGCCACGCATCGCACCACATCGAAGAGTGTCGCATCGAACCTGTGCGTGAAGCTTCCCCCTAAGAAACCTACGCAACGAAGGCCAAAGTCATCGCATCCTCCCCTTACAGATCGGAGCCGGCGCATCCACCTCTGCTGCGTGAAGCAGGGCTGCTGCAAAGCCTCCCCAGGATCTCAGGAGTATCGCATCGCCTTTGCAAGCTTCCTTGTTATAGCTTTTGGGAACCTTATCGCAACTACAGGTACTGTTGGGCACGAAAGTGTCGCATTTTGTGCATTGAGAGTCGCATTGTGCAGGACACTGACTTTTACATCCTGGAGTACTTTCTGCAAGCTCTTGAACTATCTTTAAAGTAACCTTTTTGAATTATATGTTGGTTTGTCTGTAGTATTTGGTCTTGTGAAGTTTTTAGTAAAGATACCTTATTTTTCTAAAACTGGTGTGGAGTAAATCTGTGGTGTTTTCACTGTGTTACTGTGAGTGTTGGTACAAATACTTTACACATTGCCTTTGATAGCCTAGAGTGCTCAGGCCAAGCTACCTAGAGGGTGAGCAGGGGTTATCTTAACAGTGTATCCCCCTTTCCCTGACTAGAAGCAAGGGTCCCTACTTGGACAGTGGTACCTACCCTGCCAACTAGAGACCCCCAGATCTAACACCTTCCAATAGAAATATTAGGGGGAGACGATAGTCATGGAAGTGACCATGGCTGTAGTGGTTAATGTTTGCATCTCGGCCTGCCTCTTCATAAAGCCAGATTGCCGACAATTCTCCATTGTGACTAAGCATTTTAGGATAACAAAACCACAAACCATTCCCCCAGGGGGCGAGAAGACAGCTTTGATGGCAATTGCAACTCAACTGTCTTTTCACAGGGTTCACAGTATTTAGCGGTCGTTATAATTGGTTCTGTGTATATCCACAGGGAAGTGAGACTCAGAGGAATCATCGAAAATCCTCAATCCAGAGAGCATTAATGATAAGTCAAGAAGAACTGCTAACAAGTGATGCTAATATCCTTTTACTGGTTCTTATTTTAGGATCTCCAGTTGTCAGGATTCCCTTGTCAATTTCTTGTCTACGCTACCCCAGGAAGTCAGCTCCATTTCTGTGCCATCAACGCCTGATGGTCTGAAAGTAAGTTGATAGCCCCGCAATGCAAGTTTTCTTCTTGGGAAGTGGGATGCCAATGGAAACTCATGCCTCTGTGTGTTTGTCTAGTATTTCTGATGTTAGGCTGTGGTCACCTGTATCCATTTGGTGCGATTCCCATGGATTTCAGCCACATGCTTACAATACCTTTAATATTTGGGATTTTTTGAGGTATACGCTATCTCCACTCTTTGTGCTTTTTGTTACCTATAGTTTCACTTTACAATTACACCATTTACACTGATTTCAGAACCTACATGGGCTATAAGCCCCAACATGCACTGAAGGACATTCATACAGCTAAATGTGGAGCATAATTGTAAATCACCATAGCCGTCTCTCCCACAGCTTCCATGGGCACAGGTTCACAATTATGAGCGAAGAAATAAACACCCCTTCACAGATTGTAATGCAGTTTACCATCACTTAGCCACAAATCTCTGGCCCATCAGGGCAGTATCTCATCTGTTTTGTCGGCAATGGTAGACAGAATTGCGTCCAATGTGCTACTTTCTTCTCTACCCTCTATTTGCCTCTGTAGGAATATGAGTGCATCGTTCTGTATGGCTGTCCATTTCTTCAGGCCACTTGGGACTTTCCAGTTCATCACTATTTTCATTTTATCAAGAACAGAGCAATGTCAATTTATTTGTTTGACACTCTGTTTCTGAGCCCTAGCCATTAGTCCCAGTAGCCAGCATGCTGGCCCGCGGTCATTATGCTTGTCACCTCAGAGATGATAGTCACCACTTCTTTCCAGTAGACCCCAAATCACAGGGCTAACCATACCGTAAAAGTCTGCCAGTTCTGTGTAACATCTGGGGCAGTAATAGGCCACTTCATTATAATTTTACTAATCTGCTTAGGTGATAAGCGTCAATCAGATAAAGACACTCAATTCTAGACTAGATTTTCTAGATAACATCTTCAGAGGAGCCTCAAGACCTGGCTCTTTGGATGAGCTGGAGCTGCCCAAAATCCCCTCTCCATATCGCCGTGAGACCCTCAAGGGTGAGTAGTGCGCTTTACAAATCCCTGATTTATTAATTGATTGATTGAGAGACTTCTCCAACACTATGTCTGCCCGTGCTTTGCCCAGTTGCCCCTTTCACAGCGCCATCAGTGCAGTGATGCGTGCAGAGAAACTGACCACCAATGATTGGGAGATCAGTTTTATAACTTATGACCCTCCTACTCTTGCCAGGTGTCAGAAAAAGTTGCAAGTATGTCGATATCAGGGGGTTTGTCTGCCCCCTTCCATTAATGAGGCATTCAGCACAAGGGCACTGTAGGTCATTAACTAGTTTGCAATAATACCATTGTTCTCTCAACATCACTAAATTATTGAATGTTTACACCTTTGAATAGACATTCCAAAGTCTACAGAGGCGTTCCTTGCCATCATTCCCAGAGTGAAGCGAGCCAGGTCGGGGGGTAGGCTGTTCTCTTTGAATGCCGCCAGGCTGTGGAATGCTCTCCCCCTCTCACTTCGCTCCAATCCAGATCTTTTCTCATTTCGTAAAAACCTGAAGACACTGCTGTTCGCTAAATCCTGCGTATCTTAGCTCCTTCATCTTTCACCTCTCTGATCAACTTAGCGCTTGGACGCCTGCGGGCAGCAATCGCGCTTAATAAATACTTTTACAATTACAATTACAAAGTCTCAATGTTCATACATTTCAACGGAAATTTATCTCACATCTTGGCCAACTCAGGATCCGAAGCATACACGACAACAATAGTTCTGGGTAATACATTGCTGCCACCGTTTGAGGTTTCAGGAACCTCAGCATGCATCGCCTATTAGTTACCAGTAACCATGTGTAGGTGGTGATCAATTTAATAGCCCAGCACAGGTCCAGGTGGCACGTTTGCAGAGTGGTGTAAAAGGGGGCATGGCCTCGGACGACTCTCAGCAAATCCAGCTGTGTGGGGCTTACTAGAGATAACAGGAGGGATAGTTGTCCCTCAGGGACCCCCAGCCAAGAGCATGCCAGGAGGCGCGTTTGCAGAGTGGTGGAGAGAGGGGGCATGGCCTGTATTCACATCTCAAAAATCCCACTATCTGGGGCTTACTGGAGGTGTCAGTTAGGCTAGTTGGCCTCTTAGGACCCCAAGCATTGAAGGGGACTTTAACCCCATCCAAGAACACGCTGGGGAGTGAGTTTGCAGACTGGTGGGCAAATGGGGCGGGGCCTGCTTTGAGAACTTACCAATGCTTCTGTGTGGGACTTACTGGTGGTAGTAGGAGGGGTAGTTAGCCCCCAAAGAACGTCCTTGGGGGCCAACTACCCCTCCTGTTAACTCCAGTAATGACCACACAGTGGTATTGCTAAGAGGTCTTGGAAGGCCAGGCCCCTCTTTCTCCACCACTCTCCAAACATGCCTTCTGGGACACTACGGGTTTGGGGATTTAGTCCACTTTACTCCTGAGGGACTTTGGGGGCCAAGAAGTCCTTTTGGTACCCCCTTTCTGCACCACTCTGCAAACAGAACTACTACATTATAGTTAGTAATTAGCATTTAAATAACCTTAGAAATTCACTGAGAAAAACATAGGTTTTAGGGATGTTATAGTTAGTAATTAGCATTTAAAAACCCTTAGAAATTCACTTAAAAACATAGGTTTCAGGGAAGTTATAGTTAGTAATTAGCATTTAAAAACCTTAGAATTTTGCTGGAAAAACCATAGGTTTCAGCGACGTTATAATTAGTAATTAGCAT